>NC_044558.1:65884000-65912177 GCF_007565055.1 Rhinopithecus roxellana | reverse complement strand
GGGGGCCTAAGCTGAAAAGGAAATTTCTCCGTTCAAAACGTGAAAGAAGCTTTCTGAGAAACTTCTTCTGATCTGTGAGTTCATCTCACAGAGTTACAAACTCTGCCTCAAGAAGCAGATTGCTAACCACTTTTCGTGGAATCTGCAAAGTGATATTGGGAGTCATTGCAGCCATGGTGATAAAGCAAATATCCTCACATAATAACTAAAGAGAGCTTTCTGAGAAACTGCATTGCATGTGTAATGCAACTCACAGAGTTACACGTTTCTCTTCAGTGATCAGTTGTTAGCACAGTTTCTGGAAATCTGCAATTAGATACTTCACAGCGCAATGAACATTACAGTGACAAAGGAAATATCCACATATGAAAATGGAAAGAAGCTTTCTTAGAAACTTCTGGTGATGTGTGAATTCATCTCACAGAGTTACACTTATTTTCGTGGAGCAGTCCATTAACACGGTCTTTGGGGAAACTGAGAAGGGCTCTTTGGATCACATTGAGGCCTACGTGATAAAGGAAATTTCTTCCGTTCAAAACGTGAAAGAAGTTTCTGAGAAACTTCTTTCTGATCTGTGAGTTCATCTCACAGAGTTACAACCTCGCCTCAAGAAGAAGTTTGCTAACACTCTTCTCGTGGAATCTGCAAAGTGATATTTGGAGCCGTAGGGGCACATGGTGATAAAGGAATATCCTCACATAATAACTAAAGAGAAGCTTTCTGAGAACTGCATTGCATGTGTGAATGCAACTCACAGAGTTACACGTTTCTTCTTCAGTGATCAGTTGTTAGCACAGTTTTCTGGAAATCTGCAATTAGATACTTCCAGCGCAATGAACATTACAGTCACAAAGGAAATATCCACATATGAAAACTAGAAGAAGCTTTCTTAGAAACTTCTTGGTGATGTGTGAATTCATCTACAGAGTTACACTTATGTTTCTGGAGCAGTCATTAACACTGTCTTTGGGGAAACTGAGAAGGGCTTCTTGGATCACATTGGGGCCTAAGCTGATAAAGGAAATTTTCTTCGTTCAAAACGTGAAAGAAGCTTTCTGAGAAACTTTTTCTGATCTGTGAGTTCATCTCACAGAGTTACAAACTCTGCCTCAAGAAGCAGATTGCTAACACTCTTTTCGTGGAATCTGCAAAGTGATATTTGGGGAGTCTATTGCAGCCCATGGTGATAAAGAAATATCCTCAAATAATAACTAAAGAGAAGCTTTCTGAGAAACTGCATTGTATGTGTGAATGCAACTCACAGAGTTACACGTTTCTCTCAGTGATCAGTTTGTTAGCACAGTTTTCTGGAAATCTGCAATTAGATACTTCAAGCGAAGAACATTACAGTGACAAAGGAAATATCCACATATGAAAACTGGAAAGAAGCTTTCTTAGAAACTTTGGTGATGTGTGAGATCATCTCACAGAGTTACACTTATGTTTCGTGGAGCAGTCCATTAACACTGTCTTGGGGAAACTGAGAAGGGCTTCTTTGGATCACATTGAGGCCTACGCTGATAAAGGAAAATTTCTCCGTTCAAAACGTGAAAGAAGCTTTTGAGAAACTTCTTTCTGATCTGTGAGTTCATCTCACAGAGTTACAACCTCTGCCTCAAGAGAAGTTTGCTAACACTCTTCTCGTGGAATCTGCAAAGTGATATTTGGAGCCTGTAGGGGCACATGGTGATAAAGGAAAATATCCTCACATAATAACTAAAGAGAAGCTTTCTGAGAAACTGCATTGATGTGTGAATGCAACTCACAGAGTTACACGTTTCTCTTCAGTGATCAGTTGTTAGCACAGTTTTCTGGAGATCTGCAATTAGATACTTCAAGCGCAATGAACATTACAGTGACAAGGAAATATCCACAATGAAAACTAGAAAGAAGCTTTCTTAGAAACTTCTTGGTGATGGTGAATTCATCTCACAGAGTACACTTATGTTTCGTGGAGCAGTCATTAACACTGTCTTTGGGGAAACTGAGAAGGGCTTCTTTGGATCACATTGAGGCCTACAGCTGATAAAGGAAATTTCTTCCGTACAAACGTGAAAGAAGCTTTCTGAGAAACTTCTTCTGATCTGTGAGTCATCTCACAGAGTTACAAACTCTGCCTCAAGAAGGTTGCTAACACTCTTTTCGTGGAATCTGCAAAGTGATATTGGGAGTCTATTGCAGCCATGGTGATAAAGCAAATATCCTCACATAATAACTAAAGAGAGCTTCTGAGAAACTGCATTGTCATGTGTGTATGCAACTCACAGAGTTACACGTTTCTCTTCAGTGATCAGTTTGTTAGCACAGTTTTCTGGAAATCTGCAATTAGACTTCACAGCGCAATGAACATTACAGTGACAAAGGAAATATCCACATATGAAAACTGGAAAGAAGCTTTCTTAGAAATTCTTGGTATGTGTGAATTCATCTCACAGAGTTACACTTATTTTTCGTGGAGCAGTCCATTAACACTGTCTTTGGGGAAACTGAGAAGGGCTTCTTTGGATCACATTGAGGCCTAGCTGATAAAGGAAATTTTCCGTTCAAAAGTGAAAGAAGCTTTCTGAGAAACTTCTTTTGATCTGTGAGTTCATCTCACAGAGTTACAACTCTGCCTCCAGAAGAAGTTGCTAACACTCTTCTCGTGGAATCTGCAAAGTGATATTTGGAGCCTGTGGGGCACATGGTGATAAAGGAAATATCCTCACATAATAACTAAAGAGAAGCTTTCTGAGAAACTGCATTGCATGTGTGAATGCAACTCACAGAGTTACACGTTTCTCTTCAGTGATCAGTTTGTTAGCACAGTTTTCTGGAGATCTGCAATTAGATACTTCAAGCGCAATGAACATTACAGTGACAAAGGAAATATCCACAATGAAATAGAAAGAAGCTTTCTTAGAAACTTCTTGGTGAGTGTGAATTCATCTCACAGAGTTACACTTATGTTTCGTGGAGCAGTCCATTAACACTGCTTTGGGGAAATGAGAAGGGCTTCTTTGGATCACATTGAGGCCTAAGCTGATAAGGAAATTTCTTCCGTTCAAAAATGAAAGAAGCTTTCTGAGAAACTTCTTTCTGATCTGTGTTCATCTCACAGAGTTACAACTCTGCCTCAAGAAGAAGTGCTAACACTCTTTCGTGGAATCTGCAAAGTGATATTTGGAGCCTGTAGGGCCATGGTGATAAAGAAATATCCTCACATAAAACTAAAGAGAAGCTTTCTGAGAAACTGCATGTCAGTGTGAATGCAACTCACAGAGTTACACGTTCTCTTCACGTGATCGTTGTTAGCACAGTTTTCTGGAGATCTGCAATTAGATATTCACAGCGCAATGAACATTACAGTGACAAAGAAATATCCACATATGAAAACTGGAAAGAAGCTTTCTTAGAAACTTCTGGTGATGTGTGAATTCATCTCACAGAGATTACACTTATGTTTCGTGGAGCAGTCCATTAACACTGTCTTTGGGGAAACTGAGAAGGGCTTCTTTGGATCACATGAGGGTAAGCTGATAAAGGAAATTTCTTCCGTTCAAAACGTGAAAGAAGCTTTCTGAGAAACTTCTTTCTGATCTGTGAGTATCATCACAGAGTTACAAACCTGCCTCAAGAAGCAGATTGCTAACACTCTTTTCGTGGAATCTGCAAAGTGAATTTGGAGTCTAGTGAGCCCATGGTGATAAAGAAATATCCTCACATAATAACTAAGAGAAGCTTTCTGAGAAACTGCATGTCATGTGTGAATGCAACTCACAGAGTTACACGTTTCTCTTCAGTGATCAGTTGTTAGCACAGTTTTCTGGAAACTTCAATTAGATACTTCACAGCGCAATGAACATTACAGTGACAAAGGAAATATCCACATATGAAAACTGGAAAGAAGCTTTCTTAGAAAACTTCTTGTGATGTGTGAATTCATTCACAGAGTTACACTTATGTTTCGTGGAGCAGTCCATTAACACTGTCTTTGGGGAAACTGAGAAGGGTTCTTTGGATCACATTGAGGCCTACGCTGATAAAGGAAATTTCATCCGTTCAAAAGTGAAAGAAGCTCTGAGAAACTCTTTCTGATCTGTGAGTTCATCTCACAGAGTTACAACCTCTGCCTCAAGAGAAGTTTGCTAACACTCTTTCGTGGAATCTGAAAGTGATATTTTGGAGCCTGTAGGGGCACTGGTGATAAAGGAATATCCTCACATAATAACAAAGAGAAAGTTTCTGAGAAATGCATTGTATGTGTGAATGCAACTCACAGAGGTACACGTTTCTTTCAGTGATCAGTTTGTTAGCACAGTTTTCTGGAGATCTGCAATTAGATACTTCATAGCGCAATGAACATTACAGTGACAAAGGAAATATCACAATGAAAACTGAAGAAGCTTTCTTAGAACTTCTTGGTGATGTGTGAATTCATTCACAGAGTTACACTTATGTTCGTGGAGCGTCCATTAACACTGCTTTGGGGAAATGAGAAGGGCTTTTGGATCACATTGAGGCCTCGGGATAAAGGAAATTCTTCCGTTCAAAACTGAAAGAAGCTTTCTGAGAAACTTCTTTCTGATCTGGTAGGTCTCTCACAGAGTTCAAACCTCTGCCTCAAAAGAAGTTTGCTAACACTCTCTCGTGGAATCTGCAAAGTGATATTTTGGAGCCTGTAGGGCACATGGTGATAAAGAAATATCCTCACATAAAACTAAAGAGAAGCTTTCGAGAAACTGCATTGCCATGTGTGAATGCAACTCACAGAGTTACACGTTTCTCTTCAGTGATCAGTTTGTTAGCACAGTTTTCTGGAGATCTGCAATTAGATACTTCACAGCGCAATGAACATTACAGTACAAAGGAAATATCCACATATGAAAAACTGGAAAGAAGCTTTCTTAGAAAACTTCTTGGTGATGGTGAATTCATCCACAAGAATTACACTTATGTTTCGTGGAGCAGTCCATTAAAAACTGTCTTTGTGGAAACTGAGAGGGCTTCTGTGGATCACATTGGGGCCTAGCTGATAAAGGAAATTTCTCGTAAAATATCCTTTGACGAGAATTTCCTTTACAGCTAGGCCCATGTGATCCAAAGAAGCCTTCTCAGTTTCCCAAAAGAGTGTTGTTAATGGACCTGCTCACGAACATAAGTGTAATTCTGTGAGATGAATTCAACATCACCAAGAAGGTTCTAAGAAAGCTTCTTTCCAGTTTTCATATGTGGATATTTCCTTTGTGACGTAATTCATGCGCTGTGAAGTATATAATTGCAGATTCCAGAAACTTGCTACAAATGATCACTGAAGAGAAACGTGTAACTCTTTGAGTGCATTCAAACAGGCAATTGCAGTTCTGCGAAAAAAAAAGCTTCTCTTTAGTTGTTATGTGAGGATATTTCTTTATACCATGGTGCCTACAGGCTCCAAAATATCACTTGCAGATTCCACGAAAGAGCGTTAGCAAAAACTTTCTTCTTGAGGGCAGAGTTGAACTCTGTGAGATTAACTAACAGATAGAAAGAAGTTTCTCAGAAAGCTTCTTTCAGTTTTGAACGGAGAAATTCCTTATCAGCGTAGGCCTCAATGTGATCCAAAGAAGCCCTTCTCAGTTTCCCCAAGATCAGGTTAAGGACTGACCCACGAAAACATAGTGTAACTCGTGAGATGAATTCACACATCACCAAGAAGTTTTAAGAAAGTTCTTTTTCTATGTTTCATCTGTGGATATTTCCTTTGTCACTGTAAATGTTCATTGCGCTATGAAAGTATCTAATGCAGATCTCCAGGAAAACTTGCTAACAAAAACGATCACTGAGAGAAAAGCTGTACTCTGTGAGTTGCATTCACACTACAATGCACATGCATTTCTCAGAAAGCTCTCTTTTGTATATGTGAGGATATTTCCTTTATCACCATGCCCCTCAGGCTCCAAAATATCACTTGCAGATTCCACGGAAGAGTGTTAGCAAACTTCTCTTGAGGCAGAGGTTGTAACTCTGTGAGATGAACTCACAGATCAGAAAGAGTTTCTCAGAAAGCTTCTTTCACGTTTTGAACGGAATGAAATTCCTTATCAGCGTAGCCTCAATGTGATCCAAAGAAGCCTTCTCAGTTTCCCAAGACAGTGTTATGGATCTGCTCCACGAAACATAAGTGTAACTCTGTGAGATGAATTCACACATCACAAGAAGTTTAAGAAAGCTTCTTTCAGTTTTCATATGTGGATATTTCCTGTGTCCTGTAATGTTCATTGCGCTGGTAAGTATCTAATTGCAGATTTCCAGAAAACTGTGCTGCTAACAACTGATCACTGAAGAGAAACGTGTAACTCTTGGTGAGTTGCATTCACACATGAATGCAGTTTCTCAGAAAGCTTCTCTTTAGTTATTATGTGAGGATATTTGCTTTATCACCATGGGCTGCAATAGACTCCCAAATATCACTTGCAGATTCCACGAAAAGAGTTGTACAATTCTCTTGAGGCAGAGTTTGTAACTCTGTGAGATGAACTCACAGATCAGAAAGAAGTTTCTCAGAAAGCTTCTTTCACTTTTGAACGGAAGAAATTTCCTTATCAGTTAGGCCCCAATGTGATCCAAAGAAGCCCTCTCAGTTTCCCCAAAGACAGTGTTAATGGACTGCTCACGAAAAATAGTGTAATCTGTGAGATGATTCAACATCACCAAGAAGGTCTAAGAAAGCTTCTTTCCAGTTTTCATATGTGGATATTTCCTTTGTGACTGTAATGTTCATGCGCTGTGAAGTATCTAATTGCAGATCTCCAGAAAACTGTGCTAACAAACTGATCACTGAAGAGAAACGTGTAACTCTGTGAGTTGCATTCACACATGGCAATGCAGTTTCTCAGAAAGCTTCTCTAGTTTTATGTGAGGATATTCCTTTATCACCATGTGACCCTCAGGCTCCAAAATATCACTTTGCAGATTCACGAGAAGAGTGTTAGCAAACTTCTTCTGAGGCAGAGGTTTGAACTCTGTGAGATGAACTCACAGATCAGAAAGAAGTTTCTCAGAAAGCTTCTTTCAGTTTTGAACGGAAGAAATTTCTTTATCAGCGTTAGGCCTCAATGTGATCCAAAGAAGCCCTTCTCAGTTTCCCAAAGACAGTGTTAGGACTGCTCCACGAAAAAAGTGTAACTCTGTGAGATGAATTCACACATCACCAAGAAGTTCTAAGAAAGCTTCTTTCAGTTTTCATTGTGGATATTTCCTTTGTCACTGTAATGTTCATTGCGCTTGAAGTATCTAATGCAGATCTCCAGAAAACTGTGCTAACAAAATGATCACTGAAGAGAAAACGTGAACTCTGTGAGTTGCATTCACACATCAATGCAGTTTCTCAGAAGCTTCTCTTTAGTTATTATGTGAGGAGATTTCTTTATCACCTGGCCTACAGGCTCCCAAATATCACTTTGCAGATTCCACGAGAAGAGTGTTAGCAAACTTCTTCTTGAGGCAGAGGTTGTAACTCTGTGAGATGAACTCACAGATCAGAAAGAAGTTTTCAGAAAGCTTCTTTCACGTTTTGAACGGAAGAAATTCCTTATCAGCTAGGCCTCAATGTGATCCAAAGAAGCCTTCTCAGTTTCCCCAAAGACAGTGTTAATGGACTGCCCACGAAAAAATAAGTGTAATCTGTGAGATGAATTCACACATCACCAAGAAGTTTCTAAGAAAGCTTCTTTCCAGTTTTCATTGTGATATTTCCTTTGTCACTGTAATGTTCATTGCGCTGTGAATATCTAATTGCAGATTCCAGAAAACTGTGCTAACAAACTGATCACTGAGAGAAAACGTGTAACTCTGTGAGTTGCATTCACACATGGCAATGCAGTTTCCTCAGAAAGCTTCTCTTTAGTTATTATGTGAGGATATTTGCTTTTACCATGGGCTGCATAGACTCCCAAATATCACTTGCAGATTCCACGAAAAGAGTGTTAGCAATCTGCTTCTTGAGGCAGAGTTTGTAACTCTGTGAGATGAACTCACAGATCAAGAAGAAGTTTCTCAGAAAGCTTCTTTCACGTTTGAACGGAAGAAATTCCTTATCAGCTTAGGCCTCAATGTGATCCAAAGAAGCCCTTCTCAGTTTCCCCAAAGACAGTGTTAATGGACTGCTCCACGAAACATAAGTGTAACTCTGTGAGATGAATTCACACATCACCAAGAAGTTTCTAAGAAAGCTTCTTTCAGTTTCATTGTGGATATTCCTTGTCTGTAATGTTCATTGCGCTTGAAGTATCTAATTGCAGATTCCAGGAAAACTGTGCTAACAAACTGATCACTGAAGAGAAACGTGTAACTCTGTGGAGTTGCATTCACAATCCAATGCATTTCTCAGAAAGCTTCTCTTTAGTTATTATGTGAGGATATTTCCTTTATCACCATGTGCCCCTACAGGCTCCAAAATATCACTTTGCAGATTCCACGAGAGAGTGTTAGCAAACTCTTCTTGAGGCAGAGTTGTAACTCTGTGAGATGAACTCACAGATCAGAAAGAAGTTTCTCAGAAAGCTTCTTTCACGTTTTGAACGGATGAAATTTCCTTTATCAGCAGTAGGCCCAATGTGATCCAAAGAAGCCCTTCTCAGTTTCCCCAAAGACAGTGTTAATGGACTGCTCCACGAAACTAAGTGTAACTCGTGAGATGAATCACACATCACCAAGAAGTTTCTAAGAAAGTTCTTTCCAGTTTTCATATGTGGATATTTCCTTTGTCACTGTAATGTTCATTGCGCTGTGAAGTATCTAATTGCAGATTCCAGAAAACTGTGCTAACAAACTGATCACTGAAGAGAAACGTGTAACTCTGTGAGTTGCATTCACACATGAGCAATGCAGTTTCTCAGAAAGCTTTCTCTTAGTTATTATGTGAGGATATTTGCTTATCACCATGGGGCTGCAAGAGACTCCCAAATATCACTTTGCAGATTCCACGAAAAGAGTGTTAGCAATCTGCTTCTTGAGGCAGAGTTGTAACTCTGTGAGATGAACTCACAGATCAGAAAGAAGTTTCTCAGAAAGCTTCTTTCACGTTTTGAAGAAGAAATTTCCTTTATCAGCTTAGGCCCAATGTGATCCAAAAAGCCCTTCTCAGTTTCCCCAAAGACAGTGTTAATGGACTGCTCCACGAAACATAAGTGTAACTCTGTGAGATGAATTCACACATCACCAAGAAGTTTCTAAGAAAGCTTCTTTCAGTTTCATATGTGATTTTCTTTGTGACTGTAATGTTCATTGCGCTGTGAAGTATCTTAATTGCAGATTCCAGAAAACTGTGTAACAAAAAATGATCACTGAAGAGAAACGTGTAACTCTGTGAGTTGCATTCACACATGACAATGCAGTTTCTCAGAAAGCTTCTCTTTAGTTATTATGTGAGGATATTTCCTTATCACCATGTGCCCCAAGGCTCCAAAATATCACTTTGCAGATTCCACGAGAAGAGTGTAGCAAACTTCTTGAGGCAGAGGTTGTAACTCTGTGAGATGAACTCACAGATCAGAAAGAAGTTTCTCAGAAACTTCTTTCACGTTTGAACGGAAGAAATTTCCTTTATCAGCGTAGGCTCAATGTGATCCAAAGAAGCCCTTCCAGTTTCCCCAAAGACAGTGTTAATGGACTGCTCCACGAAACATAAGTGTAACTCTGTGAGATGAATTCACACATCACCAAGAAGTTTCTAAGAAAGCTTCTTTCAGTTTTCATATGTGGATATTTCCTTTGTCACTGTAATGTTCATTGCGCTGTGAAGTATCTAATGCAGATTTCCAGAAAACTGTGCTAACAAACTGATCACTGAAGAGAAACGTGTAACTCTGTGAGTTGCATTCACACATGACAATGCAGTTTCTCAGAAAGCTTCTCTTTAGTTAATGTGAGGATATTTGCTTTATCACCATGGCTGCAATAGACTCCAAATACACTTTGCAGATTCCACGAAAGAGTGTTAGCAATCTGCTCTTGAGGCAGAGTTGTAACTCTGTGAGATGAACTCACAGATCAGAAAGAAGTTTCTCAGAAAGCTTCTTCAGTTTTGAACGGAAGAAATTTCCTTTATCAGCTTAGGCCCCAATGTGATCCAAAGAAGCCCTTCTCAGTTTCCCCAAAGACAGTGTTAATGGACTGCTCCACGAAAAATAAGTGTAATCTGTGAGATGAATTCACACATCACCAAGAATTTCTAAGAAGCTTCTTTCCAGTTTTCATATGTGGATATTCCTTTGTACTGTAATGTTCATTGCGCTGTGAAGTATCTATGCAGATCTCCAGAAAACTGTGCTAACAAAATGATCAATGAAGAAAACGTGTAACTCTGTGAGTTGCATTCACAACATGGCAATGCAGTTTCTCAGAAAGCTTCTCTTTAGTTATTATGTGAGGATATCCTTTATCACCATGTGCCCCTACAGGCTCCAAATATCACTTTGCAGATTCCACGAAAGAGTGTTAGCAAACTTCTCTGAGGCAGGTTGTAACTCTGTGAGATGACTCACAGATCAGAAAGAAGTTTCTCGAAAGCTTCTTTCACGTTTGAACGGAAGAAATTTCCTTTATCAGCTAGGCCCAATGTGATCCAAAGAAGCCCTTCTCAGTTTCCCCAAAGACAGTGTTAATGGACTGCTCCACGAAACATAAGTGTAATCTGTGAGATGAATTCACACATCACCAAGAAGTTTTAAGAAAGCTTCTTTCATTTTCATATGTGGATATTTCCTTTGTACTGTAATGTTCATTGCGCTGTGAAGTATCTAATTGCAGATTTCCAGAAAACTGTGCTAACAAACTGATCACTGAAGAGAAAAGTGTAACTCTGTGAGTTGCATTCACACATGACAATGCAGTTTCTCAGAAAGTTCTCTTTAGTTATAGTGAGGATATTTCTTATCACCATGGGCTGCAAAGCTCCCAAATATCACTTTGCAGATTCCACGAAAAGAGTGTTAGCAATTGCTTCTTGAGGCAGAGTTTGTAACTCTGTGAGATGAACTCACAGATCAGAAAGAAGTTTCTCAGAAAGCTTCTTTCACGTTTTGAACGAAGAAATTTCCTTTATCAGCTTAGGCCTCAATGTGATCCAAGAAGCCTTCTCAGTTTCCCCCAAGACAGTGTTAATGGACTGCCACGAAACATAAGTGTAACTCTGTGAGATGAATTCACACATCACCAAGAAGTTTCTAAGAAAGCTTCTTTCTGTTTTCATATGTGGATATTTCCTTTTGTCATGTAATGTTCATTGCGCTTGAAGTATCTAATTGCAGATCTCCAGAAAACTGTGCTAACAAACTGATCACTGAAGAGAAACGTGTAACTCTGTGAGTTGCATTCACACAATCAATGCATTCTCAGAAAGCTTCTCTTTAGTTATATGTGAGGATATTTCCTTTATCACCATGTGCCCCTAAGGCTCCAAAATTCACTTTGCAGATTCCACGAGAAGAGTGTTAGCAAAATCTTCTTGAGGCAGAGAGTTGTAACTCTGTAGATGAACTCACAGATCAGAAAGAAGTTCTCAGAAAGCTTCTTTCACGTTTTGAACGGAAGAAATTTCCTTTATCAGCTTAGGCCTCAATGTGATCCAAAGAACCCTTCTCAGTTTCCCCAAAGACAGTGTTAATGGACTGCTCCACGAAACATAAGTGTAACTCTGTGAGATGAATTCACACATCACCAAGAAGTTTCTAAGAAAGCTTCTTTCAGTTTTCATATGTGGATATTTCCTTGTCACTGTATGTTCATTGCGCTGTGAAGTATCTAATTGCAGATCTCCAGAAAACTGTGCTAACAAACTGATCACTGAAGAGAAACGTGTAACTTGTGGTTGCATCACACATGACATGCAGTTTCTCAGAAAGCTTCTCTTTAGTTATTATGTGAGGATATTTCCTTTATCACCATGTGCCCCTACAGGCTCCAAAATATCACTTTGCAGATTCCACGAGAGAGTGTGTAGCAAACTTCTTCTTGAGGCAGAGGTTAACTCTGTGAGATGAACTCACAGATCAGAAAGAAGTTTCTCAGAAATCTTTTCACGTTTTGAACGAGAAAATTTCCTTTATCAGCGGAGGCTCAATGTGATCCAAAGAAGCCCTCTCAGTTTCCCCAAAGACAGTGTTAATGGACTGCTCCACGAAAAATAAGTGTAACTCTGTGAGATGAATTCACACTCACCAAGAAGTTTCTAAGAAAGCTTCTTTCCAGTTTTCATATGTGGATATTTCCTTTGTACTGTAATGTTCATTGCGCTGTGAAGTATCTAATTGCAGATTTCCAGAAAACTGTGCTAACAAAATGATCACTGAAGAGAAACGTGTAACTCTGTGAGTTGCATTCACACATGGCAATGCAGTTTCTCAGAAAGCTCTCTTTAGTTATATGTGAGGATATTTCTTATCACCATGGGGCTGCAATAGACTCCCAAATATCACTTTGCAGTTCCACGAAAAGAGTGTTAGCAATCTGCTTCTTGAGGCAGAGTTGTAACTCTGTGAGATGAACTCACAGATCAGAAAGAAGTTTTCAGAAAGCTTCTTTCACGTTTTGAACGGAAGAAATTTCCTTTATCAGCTAGGCCCCAATGTGATCCAAAGAAGCCCTTCTCAGTTCCCAAAGACAGTGTTAATGGACTGCTCCACGAAACATAAGTGTAATCTGTGAGATGAATTCACACATCACCAAGAATTTCTAAGAAAGCTTCTTTCCAGTTTTCATATGTGGATATTTCCTTTGTGACTGTAATGTTCATGCGCTGTGAAGTATCTAATTGCAGATTCCAGAAAACTGTGCTAACAAACTGATCACTGAAGAGAAACGTGTAACTCTGTGAGTTGCATTCACACATGGCAATGCAGTTTCTCAGAAAGCTTCTTTAGTTATTATGTGAGGATATTTCTTTATCACCATGTGCCCCTACAGCTCCAAATATCACTTTGCAGATTCCACGAGAAGAGTGTTAGCAACTTCTTCTGAGGCAGAGGTTGTAACTCTGTGAGATGAACTCACAGATCAGAAAGAAGTTCTCAGAAAGCTTCTTTCACGTTTGAACGGAAGAATTTCCTTTATCAGCTAGGCCCCAATGTGATCCAAAGAAGCCCTTCTCAGTTTCCCAAAGACAGTGTTAAGGACTCTTCCACGAAACATAAGTGTAATCTGTGAGATGAATTCACACATCACCAAGAAGTTTCTAAGAAAGCTTCTTTCCAGTTTTCATATGTGGATATTTCCTTTGTACTGTAATGTTCATTGCGCTGTGAAGTATCTAATTGCAGATTTCCAGAAAAATGTGCTAACAAACTGATCACTGAAGAGAAAACGTGTAACTCTGTGAGTTGCATTCACACATGGCAATGCAGTTTCTCAGAAAGCTTCTCTTTAGTTATTATGTGAGGATATTTCTTTATCACCATGTGCCATAAGCTCCCAAATATCACTTTGCAGATTCCACGAGAAGAGTGTTAGCAAACTTCTTCTTGAGGCAGAGGTTTGTAACTCTGTGAGATGAACTCACAGATCAGAAAGAAGTTTCTCAGAAAGCTTCTTTCACGTTTTGAACGGAGAAATTTCCTTTATCAGCGTAGGCCTCAATGTGATCCAAAGAAGCCCTTCTCAGTTTCCCAAAGACAGTGTTAATGGACTGCTCCACGAAACTAAGTGTAACTCTGTGAGATGAATTCACACATCACCAAGAAGTTTCTAAGAAAGCTTCTTTCCAGTTTTATATGTGGATATTTCCTTGTCACGTAATGTTCATTGGCTGTGAAGTATCTAATTGCAGATTTCCAGAAAAACTGTGCTAACAAAATGATCACTGAAGAGAAACGTGTAACTCTGTGAGTTGCATTCACACATGACAATGCAGTTCTCAGAAAGCTTCTTTAGTTATTATGTGAGGATATTTGCTTTTCACATGGGCCAATAGACTCCCAAATATCACTTTGCAGATTCACGAAGAGTGTTAGCAATCTGCTTCTTGAGGCAGAGTGTTTAACTCTGTGAGATGAACTCACAGATCAGAAAGAAGTTTCTCAGAAAGCTCTTTCACGTTTTGAACGGAGAAATTCCTTTATCAGCTAGGCCCAATGTGATCCAAAAGAAGCCCTTCTCAGTTTCCCAAAGACAGTGTTAATGGACTGCTCCACGAAACATAAGTGTACATCTGTGAGATGAATTCACACATCACCAAGAAGTTTCTAAGAAAGCTTCTTTTCCAGTTTTCATATGTGGATATCCTTTGTGACTGTAATGTTCATTGCGCTGTGAAGTATCTAATTGCAGATTCTCAGAAAACTGTGTAACAAACTGATCACTGAAGAGAAACGTGTAACTCTGTGAGTTGCATTCACACATGGCAATGCAGTTTCTCAGAAAGTTCTCTTTAGTTATTATGTGAGGATATTTCCTTTATCACCATGTGCCCCTACAGGCTCCCAAATATCACTTTGCAGATTCACAGAGAAGAGTGTTAGCAAAGCTTCTTGAGGCAGAGGGTGGAACTCTGTGAGAATAACTCACAGATCAGAAAGAAGTTTCTCAGAAAGCTTCTTCACGTTTTGAACGGAAGAAATTCCTTTATCAGCTAGGCCTCAATGTGATCCAAAGAGCCTTCTCAGTTTCCCCAAGACAGTGTTAATGGACTCTCCAAGAAACATAAGTGTAACTCTGTGAGATGAATTCACACATCACCAAGAAGTTTCTAAGAAAGCTTCTTTCTAGTTTTCATATGTGGATATTTCCTTTGTCACTGTAATGTTCATTGCGCTTGAAGTATCTAATTGCAGATTTCCAGAAAAACTGTGCTAACAAACTGATCACTGAAGAGAAACGTGTAACTCTTTGAGTTGCATTCACACATGGCAATGCAGTTTCTCAGAAGCTTCTCTTTATTATTATGGAGGATATTTCCTTTATCACCATGTGCCCACAGGCTCCAAAATATCACTTTGCAGATTCACGAGAAGAGTGTTAGCAAACTTCTTCTTGAGGCAGAGGTTGTAACTCTGTGAGATGAACTCACAGATCAGAAAGAAGTTTCTCAGAAAGCTTCTTTCACGTTTTGAACGGAAGAAATTTCCTTTATCAGCTTAGGCCCCAATGTGATCCAAAGAAGCCCTTCTCAGTTTCCCCAAGACAGTGTTAATGGACTGCTCCACGAAACATAAGTGATTCTGTGAGATGAATCACCACATCACCAAGAAGGTTCTAAGAAAGCTTCTTTCCAGTTTTCATATGTGGATATTTCCTTTGTACTGTAATGTTCATTGCGCTGTGAAGTATCTAATTGCAGATTCCAGAAAACTGTGCTAACAAACTGATCACTGAAGAGAAACGTGTAACTCTGTGAGTTGCATTCACACATGGCAATGCAGTTTCTCAGAAAGCTTCTCTTAGTTATTATGTGAGGATATTTCTTTATCACCATGTGTGCCCTAAAGGCTCCAAAATATCACTTGCAGATTCCACGAGAAGAGGTGTTAGCAAACTTCTTCTGAGGCAGAGGTTGTAACTCTGTGAGATGAACTCACAGATCAGAAAGAAGTTTCTCAGAAAGCTTCTTTCACGTTTGAACGGAAGAAATTTCCTTTATCAGCTTAGGCCCCAATGTGATCCAAAGAACCCTTCTCAGTTTCCCCAAAGACAGGTTAGTGGACTGCTCCACGAAACAAGTGTAATTCTGTGAGATGATGAATTCACACATCACCAAGAAGTTTCTAAGAAAGCTTCTTTCCAGTTTTCATATGTGGATATTTCCTTTGTACTGTAATGTTCATTGCGCTGTGAAGTATCTAATTGCAGATTTCCAGAAAAACTGTGCTAACAAACTGATCATGAAGAGAAACGTGTAACTCTGTGAGTTGCATTCACACATGGCAATGCAGTTTCTCAGAAAGCTTCTCTTTAGTTATTAGTGAGGATATTTCCTTATCACACATGTGCCCTAAGGCTCCAAAATATCACTTTGCAGATTCCACGAGAAGAGTGTTAGCAAATTTTCTTGAGGCAGAGGTTGTGAACCTGTGAGATGAAAATCACAGATCAGAAAGAAGTTTCTCAGAAAGCTTCTTTCACGTTTTGAACGGAGATGAAATCCTTATAGCGTAGGCCTCAATGTGATCCAAAGAAGCCCTTCTCAGTTTCCCCAAAGACAGTGTTAATGGACTGCTCCACGAAACAAGTTAACTCTGTGAGATGAATTCACACATCACCAAGAAGTTTCTAAGAAAGCTTCTTTCCAGTTTTTCATATGTGGATATTTCCTTTGTCACTGTAATGTTCATGCGCTTGAAGTATCTAATTGCAGATTTCCAGAAACTGTGCTAACAAACTGATCACTGAAGAGAAAACGTGTAACTCTGTGAGTTGCATTCACACATGACAATGCAGTTTCTCAGAAAGCTTCTCTTTAGTTTTATGTGAGGATATTCCTTATCACCATGTGCCCACAGGCTCCAAAATATCACTTTGCAGATTCCACGAAAGAGTGTTAGCAAATTCTTCTTGAGGCAGAGGTTTGAACTCTGTGAGATGAACTCACAGATCAGAAAGAGTTTCTCAGAAGCTTCTTTCACGTTTTGAACGGAAGAAATTCCTTTATCAGCGTAGGCCTCAATGTGATCCAAAGAAGCCTTCCAGTTTCCCCAAAGACAGTGTTAATGGACTGCTCCACGAAACATAAGTGTAATCTGTGAGATGAATTCACACATCACCAAGAAGTTTCTAAGAAAGCTTCTTTCCAGTTTTCATATGTGGATATTCCTTTGTACTGTAATGTTCATTGCGCTGTGAAGTATCTAATTGCAGATTTCCAGAAAACTGTGCTAACAAAACTGATCACTGAAGAGAAACGTGTAACTCTGTGAGTTGCATTCACACATGGCAATGCAGTTCTCAGAAAGCTTCTCTTAGTTATTATGTGAGGATATTTCCTTTACACCATGTGCCCTACAGGCCTCCAAAATATCACTTTGCAGATTCCACGAGAGAGTGTTAGCTAACTTCTTATTGGGCAGAGGTTGTAACTCTGTGAGATTGAAATCCCAGAATCAGAAAAGAACAATGTGATCCAAAGAAGCCCTTCTCAGTTTCCCCAAAGACAGTGTTAATGGACTGCTCCACGAAACATAAGTGTAACTCTGTGAGATGAATTCACACATCACCAAGAAGTTTCTAAGAAAGCTTCTTTCCAGTTTTCAATGTGGATATTTCCTTTGTCACTGTAATGTTCATTGCGCTATGAAGTATCTAATTGCAGATCTCCAGAAAACTGTGCTAACAAACTGATCACTGAAGAGAAACGTGTAACTCTGTGAGTTGCATTCACACATGGCAATGCAGTTTCTCAGAAAGCTTCTCTTTAGTTATTATGTGAGGATATTTCCTTTATCACCATGTGCCCCTACAGGCTCCAAAATATCACTTTGCAGATTCCACGAGAAGAGTGTTAGCAAACTTCTTCTTGAGGCAGAGGTTGTAACTCTGTGAGATGAACTCACAGATCAGAAAGAAGTTTCTCAGAAAGCTTCTTTCACGTTTTGAACGGATGAAATTTCCTTTATCAGCGTAGGCCTCAATGTGATCCAAAGAAGCCCTTCTCAGTTTCCCCAAAGACAGTGTTAATGGACTGCTCCACGAAACATAAGTGTAACTCTGTGAGATGAATTCACACATCACCAAGAAGTTTCTAAGAAAGCTTCTTTCCAGTTTTCATATGTGGATATTTCCTTTGTCACTGTAATGTTCATTGCGCTGTGAAGTATCTAATTGCAGATTCCAGAAAACTGTGCTAACAAACTGATCACTGAAGAGAACGTGTAACTCTGTGAGTTGCATTCACACATGGCAATGCAGTTTCTCAGAAAGCTTCTCTTTAGTTATTATGTGAGGATATTTGCTTTATCACCATGGGCTGCAACAGACTCCCAAATATCACTTTGCAGATTCCACGAAAGAGTGTTAGCAATCTGCTTCTTGAGGCAGAGTTGTAACTCTGTGAGATGAACTCACAGATCAGAAAGAAGTTTCTCAGAAAGCTTCTTTCATGTTTTGAACGGAAGAAATTTCCTTTATCAGCTTAGGCCTCAATGTGATCCAAAGAAGCCCTTCTCAGTTTCCCCAAAGACAGTGTTAATGGACTGCTCCACGAAACATAAGTGTAACTCTGTGAGATGAATTCACACATCACCAAGAAGTTTCTAAGAAAGCTTCTTTCTAGTTTTCATCTGTGGATATTTCCTTTGTCACTGTAATGTTCATTGCGCTATGAAGTATCTAATTGCAGATCTCCAGAAAACTGTGCTAACAAACTGATCACTGAAGAGAAACGTGTAACTCTGTGAGTTGCATTCACACATGGCAATGCAGTTTCTCAGAAAGCTTCTCTTTAGTTATTATGTGAGGATATTTCCTTTATCACCATGTGCCCCTACAGGCTCCAAAATATCACTTTGCAGATTCCACGAGAAGAGTGTTAGCAAACTTCTTCTTGAGGCAGAGGTTGTAACTCTGTGAGATGAACTCACAGATCAGAAAGAAGTTTCTCAGAAAGCTTCTTTCACGTTTTGAACGGAAGAAATTTCCTTTATCAGCGTAGGCCTCAATGTGATCCAAAGAAGCCCTTCTCAGTTTCCCCAAAGACAGTGTTAATGGACTGCTCCACGAAACATAAGTGTAACTCTGTGAGATGAATTCACACATCACCAAGAAGTTTCTAAGAAAGCTTCTTTCCAGTTTTCATATGTGGATATTTCCTTTGTCACTGTAATGTTCATTGCGCTGTGAAGTATCTAATTGCAGATTCCAGAAAACTGTGCTAACAAACTGATCACTGAAGAGAAACGTGTAACTCTGTGAGTTGCATTCACACATGGCAATGCAGTTTCTCAGAAAGCTTCTCTTTAGTTATTATGTGAGGATATTTCCTTTATCACCATGTGCCCCTACAGGCTCCAAAATACTTTGCAGATTCCACGAGAAGAGTGTTAGCAAACTTCTTCTTGAGGCAGAGGTTGTAACTCTGTGAGATGAACTCACAGATCAGAAAGAAGTTTCTCAGAAAGCTTCTTTCACGTTTTGAACGGATGAAATTTCCTTTATCAGCGTAGGCCTCAATGTGATCCAAAGAAGCCCTTCTCAGTTTCCCCAAAGACAGTGTTAATGGACTGCTCCACGAAACATAAGTGTAACTCTGTGAGATGAATTCACACATCACCAAGAAGTTTCTAAGAAAGCTTCTTTCCAGTTTTCATATGTGGATATTTCCTTTGTCACTGTAATGTTCATTGCGCTGTGAAGTATCTAATTGCAGATTCCAGAAAACTGTGCTAACAAACTGATCACTGAAGAGAAACGTGTAACTCTGTGAGTTGCATTCACACATGGCAATGCAGTTTCTCAGAAAGCTTCTCTTTAGTTATATGTGAGGATATTTCTTTATCACCATGGGCTGCATATACTCCAAATATCACTTTGCAGATTCCACGAAAGAGTGTTAGCAATCTGCTTGAGGCAGAGTTGTAACTCTGTGAGATGAACTCACAGATCAGAAAGAAGTTTCTCAGAAAGCTTCTTTCACGTTTTGAACGGAAGAAATTTCCTTTATCAGCTTAGGCCCAATGTGATCCAAGAAGCCCTTCTCAGTTTCCCCAAAGACAGTGTTAATGGACTGCTCCACGAAACATAAGTGTAATCTGTGAGATGAATTCACACATCACCAAGAAGTTTCTAAGAAAGCTTCTTTCCAGTTTTCATATGTGGATATTTCCTTTGTGACTGTAATGTTCATTGCGCTGTGAAGTATCTAATTGCAGATCTCCAGAAAACTGTGCTAACAAACTGATCACTGAAGAGAAACGTGTAACTCTGTGAGTTGCATTCACACATGGCAATGCAGTTTCTCAGAAAGCTTCTCTTTAGTTATTATGTGAGGATATTTCCTTTATCACCATGTGCCCCTACAGGCTCCAAAATATCACTTTGCAGATTCCACGAGAAGAGTGTTAGCAAACTTCTTCTTGAGGCAGAGGTTGTAACTCTGTGAGATGAACTCACAGATCAGAAAGAAGTTTCTCAGAAAGCTTCTTTCACGTTTTGAACGGATGAAATTTCCTTTATCAGCGTAGGCCTCAATGTGATCCAAAGAAGCCCTTCTCAGTTTCCCCAAAGACAGTGTTAATGGACTGCTCCACGAAACATAAGTGTAACTCTGTGAGATGAATTCACACATCACCAAGAAGTTTCTAAGAGAAGCTTCTTTCTAGTTTTCAACTGTGGATATTTCCTTTGTCACTGTAATGTTCATTGCGGCTATGAAGTATCTAATTGCAGATCTCCAGAAAAACTGTGCTAACAAACTGATCACTGAGAGAAAACGTGTAACTCTGTGAGTTGCATTCACACATGGCAATGCAGTTTCTCAGAAAGCTTCTCTTTAGTTATTATGTGAGGATATTTCCTTTATCACCATGTGCCCCTACAGGCTCCAAAATATCACTTTGCAGATTCCACGAGAAAGAGTGTTAGCAAACTGCTTCTTGAGGCAGAGGTTGTAACTCTGTGAGATGAACTCACAGATCAGAAAGAAGTTTCTCAGAAAGCTTCTTTCACGTTTTGAACGGATGAAATTTCCTTTATCAGCTAGGCCTCAATGTGATCCAAAGAAGCCCTTCTCAGTTTCCCCAAAGACAGTGTTAATGGACTGCTCCACGAAACATAAGTGTAACTCTGTGAGATGAATTCACACATCACCAAGAAGTTTCTAAGAAAGCTTCTTTCCAGTTTTCATATGTGGATATTTCCTTTGTCACTGTAATGTTCATTGCGCTGTGAAGTATCTAATTGCAGATCTCCAGAAAACTGTGCTAACAAACTGATCACTGAAGAGAAACGTGTAACTCTGTGAGTTGCATTCACACATGGCAATGCAGTTTCTCAGAAAGCTTCTCTTTAGTTATTATGTGAGGATATTTCCTTTATCACCATGTGCCCCTACAGGCTCCAAAATATCACTTTGCAGATTCCACGAGAAGAGTGTTAGCAAACTTCTTCTTGAGGCAGAGGTTGTAACTCTGTGAGATGAACGGCACAGATCAGAAAGAAGTTTCTCAGAAAGCTTCTTTCACGTTTTGAACGGATGAAATTTCCTTTATCAGCGTAGGCCTCAATGTGATCCAAGAAGCCCTTCTCGAGTTTCCCAAAGACAGTGTTAATGGACTGCGCCACGAAACATAAGTGTAACTCTGTGAGATGAATTCACACAGCACCAAGAAGTTTCTAAGAAAGCCTCTTTCAGTTTTCAACTGTGGATATTTCCTTTGTCACTGTAATGTTCATTGGCGCTGATGAAGTATCTAATTGCAGATCTCCAGAAAACTGTGCTAACAAACTGATCACTGAAGAGAAACGTGTAACTCTGTGAGTTGCATTCACACATGGCAATGCAGTTCTCAGAAAGCTTCTCTTTAGTTATTATGTGAGATATTTCCTTTTCACCATGTGCCCCTACAGGCTCCAAAATATCACTTTGCAGATTCCACGAGAAGAGGTGTTAGCAAACTTCTTCTTGAGGCAGAGGTTGTAACTCTGTGAGATGAACTCACAGATCAGAAAGAAGTTTCTCAGAAAGCTTCTTCACGTTTTGAACGGATGAAATTTCCTTTATCAGCGTAGGCCTCAATGTGATCCAAAGAAGGCCTTCTCACGTTTCCCCAAGACAGTGTTAATGGACTGCTTCCACGAACAATAAGTGTAACTCTGTGAGATGAATTCACACATCACCAAGAAGTTTTCTAAGAAAGCTTCTTTCTAGTTTTCATACTGTGGATATTTCCTTTGTGCACGTGTAATGTTCATTGCGCTATATGAGTATCTAATTGCAGATCTCCATGAAAACTGTGCTAACAAACTGATCAGGAAGAGAAACATGTAACTCTGTGAGTTGCATTCACACATGGCAATGCAGTTTCTCAGAAAGCTTCTCTTTAGTTATTATGTGAGGATATTTCCTTTATCACCATGGGCCTAGCCTCCAAATATCACTTTGCAGATTCCACGAGAAGAGTGTTAGCAAACTTCTTCTTGAGGCAGAGGTTGTAACTCTGTGAGATGAACTCACAGATCAGAAAGAAGTTTCTCAGAAAGCTTCTTTCACGTTTTGAACGGATGAAATTTCCTTTATCAGCGTAGGCCTCAATGTGATCCAAAGAAGCCCTTCTCAGTTTCCCCAAAGACAGTGTTAATGGACTGCTCCACGAAACATAAGTGTAACTCTGTGAGATGAATTCACACATCACCAAGAAGTTTCTAAGAAAGCTTCTTTCTAGTTTTCATCTGTGGATATTTCCTTTGTCACTGTAATGTTCATTGCGCTATGAAGTATCTAATTGCAGATCTCCAGAAAACTGTGCTAACAAACTGATCACTGAAGAGAAACGTGTAACTCTGTGAGTTGCATTCACACATGGCAATGCAGTTTCTCAGAAAGCTTCTCTTTAGTTATTATGTGAGGATATTTCCTTTATCACCATGTGCCCCTACAGGCTCCAAATATCACTTTGCAGATTCCACGAGAAGAGTGTTAGCAAACTTCTTCTTGAGGCAGAGGTTGTAACTCTGTGAGATGAACTCACAGATCAGAAAGAAGTTTCTCAGAAAGCTTCTTTCACGTTTTGAACGGATGAAATTTCCTTTATCAGCGTAGGCCTCAATGTGATCCAAAGAAGCCCTTCTCAGTTTCCCCAAAGACAGTGTTAATGGACTGCTCCACGAAACATAAGTGTAACTCTGTGAGATGAATTCACACATCACCAAGAAGTTTCTAAGAAAGCTTCTTTCCAGTTTTCATATGTGGATATTTCCTTTGTCACTGTAATGTTCATTGCGCTGTGAAGTATCTAATTGCAGATCCAGAAAACTGTGCTAACAAACTGATCACTGAAGAAAACGTGTAACTCTGTGAGTTGCATTCACACATGGCAATGCAGTTTCTCAGAAAGCTTCTCTTTAGTTATTATGTGAGGATATTTCTTTATCACCATGGTGCCATACTCCCAAATATCACTTTGCAGATTCCACGAAAGAGTGTTAGCAATCTGCTTCTTGAGGCAGAGTTTGTAACTCTGTGAGATGAACTCACAGATCAGAAAGAAGTTTCTCAGAAAGCTTCTTTCACGTTTGAACGGAAGAAAATTTCCTTTATCAGCGTAGGCCTCAATGTGATCCAGAGAAGCCCTTCTCAGTTTCCCAAAGACAGTGTTAATGGACTGCTCCACGAAACATAAGTGTAACTTCTGTGAGATGAATTCACACATCACCAAGAAAGTTTCTAAGAAAGCTTCTTTCCAGTTTTCATATGTGGATATTTCCTTTGTGACTGTAATGTTCATTGCGCTGTGAAGTATCTAATTGCAGATCTCCAGAAAACTGTGCTAACAAACTGATCACTGAAGAGAAACGTGTACTCTGTGAGTTGCATTCACACATGGCAATGCAGTTTCTCAGAAAGCTTCTCTTTAGTTATTATGTGAGGATATTTCCTTTATCACCATGTGCCCCTACAGGCTCCAAAATATCACTTTGCAGATTCCACGAAAGAGTGTTAGCAACTTCTTCTTGAGGGCCAGAGTTGTAACTCTGTGAGATGAACTCACAGATCAGAAAGAAGTTTCTCAGAAAGCTTCTTTCACGTTTTGAACGGAGAAATTTCCTTTATCAGCGTAGGCCTCAATGTGATCCAGAGAAGCCCTTCTCAGTTCCCAAAGACAGTGTTATGGACTGCTCCACGAAAACATAAGTGTAACTCTGTGAGATGAAATTCACACTCACCAAGAAGTTTCTAGAAAGCTTCTTTCTAGTTTCATACTGTGGATATTTCCTTTGTCACTGTAATGTTCAATTGCGCTATGAAGTATCTAATTGCAGATCTCCAGAAAACTGTGCTAACAAACTGATCACTGAAGAGAAACGTGTAACTCTGTGAGTTGCATTCACACATGGCAATGCAGTTTCTCAGAAATGCTTCTCTTTAGTTATTATGTGAGGATATTTCCTTTATCACCATGTGCCCCTACAGGCTCCAAAATATCACTTTGCAGATTCCACGAGAAGAGTGTTAGCAAACTTCTTCTTGAGGCAGAGGTTGTAACTCTGTGAGATGAACTCACAGATCAGAAAGAAGTTTCTCAGAAAGCTTCTTTCACGTTTGAACGGATGAAATTTCCTTTATCAGCGTAGGCCTCAATGTGATCCAAAGAAGCCCTTCTCAGTTTCCCCAAAGACAGTGTTAATGGACTGCTCCACGAAACATAAGTGTAACTCTGTGAGATGAATTCACACATCACCAAGAAGTTCTAAGAAAGCTTCTTTCTAGTTTTCATCTGTGGATATTTCCTTTGTCACTGCTAATGTTCATTGCGCTATGAAGTATCTAATTGCAGATCTCCAGAAAACTGTGCTAACAAACTGATCACTGAAGAGAAACGTGTAACTCTGTGAGTTGCATTCACACATTGCCAATGCAGTTTCTCAGAAAGCTTCTCTTTAGTTATTATGTGAGGATATTTGCTTTATCACCATGGGCTGCAATATACTCCCAATATAACTTTGCAGATTCCACGAAAAGAGTGTTAGCAATCTGCTTCTTGAGGTCAGAGTTTGTAACTCTGTGAGATGAACTCACAGATCAGAAAGAAGTTTCTCAGAAAAGCTTCTTTCACGTTTTGAACGGAAGAAATTTCCTTTATCAGCTTAGGCCCCAATGTGATCCAGAGAAGCCCTTCTCAGTTTCCCCAAAGACAGTGTTAATGGACTGCTCCACGAAACATAAGTGTAATTCTGTGAGATGAATTCACACATCACCAAGAAGTTTCTAAGAAAGCTTCTTTCCAGTTTTCATATGTGGATATTTCCTTGTGACTGTAATGTTCATTGCGCTGTGAAGTAATCTAATTGCAGATCTCCAGAAAACTGTGCTAACAAACTGATCACTGAAGAGAAACGTGTAACTCTGTGAGTTGCATTCACACATGGCAATGCAGTTTCTCAGAAAGCTTCTCTTTAGTTATTATGTGAGGATATTCCTTATCACCATGTGCCCCTACAGGCTCCAAAATATCACTTTGCAGATTCCACGAGAAGAGTGTTAGCAAACTTTCTTGAGGCAGAGGTTGTAACTCTGTGAGATGAACTCACAGATCAGAAAGAAAGTTTCTCAGAAAGCTTCTTTCACGTTTGAACGGATGAAATTTCCTTTATCAGCGTAGGCCTCAATGTGATCCAAAGAAGCCCTTCTCAGTTTCCCCAAAGACAGTGTTAATGGACTGCTCCACGAAACATAAGTGTACTCGGTGAGATGATTCACACATCACCAAGAAGTTTCTAAGAAAGCTTCTTTCTAGTTTTCAACTGTGGATATTTCCTTTGTCACTGTAATGTTCATTGCGCTATGAAGTATCTAATTGCAGATCTCCAGAAAACTGTGCTAACAAACTGATCACTGAGAGAAACGTGTAACTCTGTGAGTTGCATTCACACATGGCATGCAGTTTCTCAGAAAGCTTCTCTTTAGTTATTATGTGAGGATATTTCCTTATCCCCATGTGCCCTACCGCTCCAAAATATCACTTGCAGATTCCACGAGAAGAGTGTTAGCAAACTTCTTCGTGAGGCAGAGGTTGTAACTCTGTGAGATGAACTCACAGATCAGAAAGAAGTTTCTCAGAAAGCTCTTTCACGTTTTGAACGGATAAATTTCCTTTATCAGCTTAGGCCCCAATGTGATCCAGAGAAGCCCTTCTCAGTTTCCCCCAAAGACAGTGTTAATGGACTGCTACACGAAACATAAGTGTAATTTCTGTGAGATGAATTCACACATCACCAAGAGTTTCTAAGAAGCGCCCTTCGCAGTTTTCATATGTGGATATTCCTTTGTGACTGTAATGTTCATTGCGCTGTGAAGGATCTAATTGCAGATCTCCAGAAAACTGTGCTAACAAACTGATCACTGAAGAGAAAACGTGAACTCTGTGAGTGCATTCACACATGGCAATGCAGTTTCTCAGAAAGCTTCTCTTTAGTTATATGTGAGGATATTTGCTTTATCACCATGGCCCCTGCAGGCTCCAAATATCACTTTGCAGATTCCACGAAAGAGTGTTAGCAAACTTCTTCTTGAGGCAGAGGTTTGTAACTCTGTGAGATGAACTCACAGATCAGAAGAAGTTTCTCAGAAAGCTTCTTCACGTTTTGAACGGATGAAATTTCCTTATCAGCTAGGCCTCAATGTGATCCAAGAGCCCTTCTCAGTTTCCCCAAAGACAGTGTTAATGGACTGCTCCACGAAACATAAGTGTAACTCTGTGAGATGAATTCACACATCACCAAAAATTTCTAAGAAAGCTTCTTTCCAGTTTTCATATGTGGATATTTCCTTTGTGACTGTAATGTTCATTGCGCGTGAAGTATCTAATTGCAGATCCCAGAAAACTGTGCTAACAACTGATCACTGAAGAGAAACGTGTAACTCTGTGAGTTGCATTCACACATGGCAATGCAGTTTCGCAGAAAGCTTCTCTTTATTTATGGTGAGGATATTTCCTTTATCACCATGTCCCCTACAGGGCTCCCAAATATCACTTTGCAGATTCCACGAGAAGAGTGTTAGCAAACTCTTCTTGAGGCAGAGGTTGTAACTCTGTGAGATGAAGTCACAGATCAGAAAGAAGTTTTCAGAAAGCTTCTTTCACGTTTTGAACGGATGAAATTTCCTTTATCAGCGTAGGCCTCAATGTGATCCAAGAAGCCCTTCTCAGTTTCCCCAAAGACAGTGTTAATGGACGCTCCACGAAACGTAAGTGTAACTCTGTGAGATGAATTCACATCACCAAGAAGTTTCTAAGAAGCTCTTTCTATTTTCAACTGTGGATATTTCCTTTGTCACTGTAATGTTCATTGCGCTATGAAGTATCTAATTGCAGATCTCCAGAAAACTGTGCTAACAAACTGATCACTGAAGAGAAACGTGTAACTCTGTGAGTTGCATTCACACATGGCAATGCAGTTTCTCAGAAAGCTTCTCTTTAGTTATTATGAGGATATTTCCTTTATCACCATGTGCCCCTACAGGCTCCAAATATCACTTGCAATTCCACGAGAAGAGTGTTAGCAAACTTCTTCTTGAGCAGAGGTTGTAACTCTGTGAGATGAACTCACAGATCAGAAGAAGTTTCTCGAAAAGCTTCTTTCACGTTTTGAACGGATGAAATTTCCTTTATCAGCGTGGCCTCAATGTGATCCAAAGAAGACCTTCTCAGTTTCCCCAAGACAGTGTTAATGGACTGCTCCACGAAACATAAGGGTAACTCGTGAGATGATTCACACATCACCAAGAAGTTTCTAAGAAAGCTTCTTTCCAGTTTTTCATAGTGGATATTTCCTTTGTGACGGTAATGTTCATTGCGCTGTGAAGTATCTAATTGCAGATTTCCAGAAAACTGTGCTAACAAACTGATCATTGAATGAAACGTGTAACTCTGTGAGTTGCATTCACACATGGCAATGCAGTTTCTCAGAAAGCTTCTCTTTAGTTATTATGTGAGGATATTTGCTTTATCACCATGGGCTGCAACAGACTCCCAAATATCACTTTGCAGATTCCACGAAAAGAGTGTTAGTAATCTGCTTCTTGAGGCAGAGTTTGTAACTCTGTGAGATGAACTCACAGATCAGAAAGAAGTTTCTCAGAAAGCTTCTTTCATGTTTTGAACGGAAGAAATTCCTTTATCAGCTTAGGCCTCAATGTGATCCAAAGAAGCCCTTCTCAGTTTCCCCAAAGACAGTGTTAATGGACTGCTCCATGAAACATAAGTGTAACTCTGTGAGATGAATTCACACATCACCAAGAAGTTTCTAGAACGCTTCTTTCTAGTTTTCATGGTGGATATTTCCTTTGTCACTGTAATGTTCATTGCGCTATGAAGTATCTAATTGCAGATCTCCAGAAAACTGTGCTAACACAACTGATCACTGAAGAGAAACGTGTAACTCGTGAGTTGCATTCACACATATCATGCAAGTTTCTCAGAAGCTTCTCTTTAGTTATTATGTGAGGATATTTCCTTTATCACCATGTGCCCCTACAGGCTCCAAAATACACTTTGCAGATTCCACGAGAAGAGTGTTA
>NC_044558.1:64248914-64456414 GCF_007565055.1 Rhinopithecus roxellana | reverse complement strand
TCCTAAGCACCTGACACCTGCCTGCCCCAACCCTGTGAGTTCTCACACTGTCCTTTGTTATTTTTTTACACGGAGTCTTGCTCTGTCGCCGGGCTGGAGGGCAACGGAGTAATCTCAGCTCACTGCAACCTCCGCCTCCCAGGTTCAAGAGATTCTCCTACCTCAGCCTCCCGAGGAGCTGAGATGACAGGCGCCCATCACCATGCCGGGCTAATTTTTGTATTTTTTTAGTAGAGATGGCGTTTTACCATGTTGGCCAGGCTGAGCTTCAACTCCTGACCTCGTGGTTTGCCCGCCTCAGACTCCCAAAGTGCTGGAATTACAGGCAAGAGCCACTGTGCCCGGCCCCACACTGTCCTCCTTTCTATCCATCTTTCATGAACCCAAATCTTTGCCGCAAATCACTATACATTTCCTTAACAACCCTTTTCCTGTTATACTAGTTTAACTCGGTTAGGGACTCAAGCATTGGAAATTGCCAGTGATCCGAGGTCAGGAGAGTCTGACGTCTGTGTCTCATCCGCCAGCCTGAGCCGCGGTCCACACTCGCTGGATGAGACTCATCCACCAGCCTGAGCTCTGGTCCTCACTCGCTGGGTGAGACTCATCCGCCAGCCTGAGCCCCGGTCCACGCTCGCTAGATGAGATGCCAATCTCACCATCAGGGCCAGGGTTTCACGTTTCTACACTTTGCTTACACCTCAGATTTTTCACAAAACCCACATGCGCAGTTCCAAAGTGGGTGCTACCCTCCCCACTGGACACACACCACATGGCCTGGGCTCAGCTGCAGTCCCTCCCTAGCGGCTGACATCTGGGAGGAGGAACGCGATTCACTAAATATTGCTAAAAAGACCAGGAAATAAATGCACGGATCAAACTGACAGCTGCGTGTGACAGAACATGTCTCCAGCAGTTGAGCATGGTACCCTGGGAACACGGCTGACCTGGAACACAGGTGGTTCACCTCTCACTGCAGCAACTCGGTCTAGAAGGATTCATGCTATGTCACAGGCAGCGCAATCTGGACACCCACGTTTCCCCTCCTGTGGGATTGAAGTTTAAAGATCCTCACCTTGTGACCTAACCACTAAGTGGAGGCAACCAGCCAGGGACAGGCCCCCAGGACCTTCAGCCCAGGTGAGGAGGCGGTCCCTGCCCCAGTACTTGCCGTGCGGGAAGGGCTACCCTGGGGTCGCCGGACTGTAACTCTCACAGCAGAACCCGCTGTGCACCTGCCCCGGGAAAGCACAGCCTCTGCTGACACGAAGAATCAGAACAACCAACGGCCGTCCCAGGCAAACAGGCTGGGGTCAGCCAGCCACGTCTTCTAAAGACAACAAAACAAAACAGCATTTATGTGCTTAAATATAAGAAAGTTTCTCATTCCATATGTAACCAAAGTGTCAAATTCACAAATGCCGACTCCGGGGCACCTCCTCTCTCATGACTGTCAAAGCCCAGTGGGAGAATCTGCAACAGGACCTCAGAGGAAGCCCTCTCCATGGGGACAGGGCAAGGCAGCCACTGCAAGCAACAGCACTCAGGCCAGAGCAGCTGTTCTCATGAGAACATGTGATCCAGTTACAGGATCAAACACTGGGATGCGAGCCAAGTCCCGAAAAGATAATTCCATGGACTGGACGGTGCTGAGTTACATGTTACCCTCTGTCATTCCGATCATTAGTTAGCACTTACATGTTACCATCTGCCATTTAAATTTATCCAAATCAAGAATAAAAGACACTGTGGCCCAGATAGACACCTGAGACAGTGGAAGGTCTGCGGTGCCTGTTTAGGGCATCACGTGGATCTGAGTGTCATGTGGGCATGGTGGCGTCTGCCCTCAGGGACACTGCACATCCATCCTCATACCACAGTGGGGATGGTCACTCAGTGTGGGGGGGAAGCAAGCACTGCCCCGGGCTACCCCCATGGGCAGACTCAGCCCCTCTGTGCCGCACCCCGGAATCCATTCAGCAAATACTTGCCCAAAGTCCACTTTCTGTGAGCAGGCAGCTGGGGCCTCAGGCAACTTATGTCCTGCTGCTGGGGGTTGGGGTGGAGACTGAGCATTTAGTAACCACCGCCCAACTACGACTGTAGTATTTCAGGGACAGGATGACATGGAGATGGGAATCTGGATGGTCTAGACTGAAGGATCAGGGGAGAAATCCGAACTGAGCTTTAAACACTGCCTGTACACAGCTAAGGGCATGGCCTGAGCAGAGTTCCTCATGTGGACAGCAGCATGGCCATCGGGAGCCCTGGCAGCAGGGAGTGGGGAGGAACTGAGATAAGTCTGGGTTTGTGATCAGAGTCAACAGCCGGACAGCACAGCGTCAGCCTGCAGGCCAGGGCAGCCATCAAGGCCTCCAGTGGAAAGTGTGGGGCTTCACTCACTGACCCAGGAGGCCTCTTCCCTGGGGAGGCTGCTCACGTGACCCCACGATGGAAACTGTGCGGCACAGACTGACCCCCTCAGAGTCCTTGTAACTTGCACCTGGGCATCAAGCTGTCCAGCTGTTGAAGGAAAAGCTGGGCTTGGAGAGGAATACGGGATCTTCGTAAATCACTCAGTACCAAAAAACATTTCATGGACAATCACGTAAGAAGTTAAGAGGAGTTGTATCTGAGCAAGGCAGGCTCCACTATTTGTAGCCACACCGAAGTTTTACTCTCAATCTCCACGGCCTGCATCATAATAGCAGTGAGGCCTTGTCATCCCAGTCGACGATGTTATTAAGATATCCCTGAAGAGGGTACCAGGCAGTGGATTCCATTTCCTATGTTTGCAAGTTTGACTGGGCTTAGAGACTGATGAGGGACAGGTTTGAACCGCAGAAGTGTGAGTGCCAAGTGCGCAGCTTCCCTAAGCCGCGTCTTCTCCCTGAAGATGATCTTCCGGGCACTCTCTGACCTGCCTTTTACTGCACATACAACTCACATTTCTTCCTGGCTCCTGGCACTCTTTTCCTCAGCTAGATCCAGGCAGCTGCTCAGCACCACACTCACTTCTGAATCCCGACCGCAGGCCCCGACACAGATGCTGCCCTCCTGAGCAGCTGGGACGTGCCTGGCTGGCCCGGGAAACGGAACTCCCATTGGAGCCCGTATTTCTGCATCTCAAACAACATCCTAGAAACACTTAGAATAGTTTCTGGAGACATAGGAATGTAAATGTTAAGAAAAAAGGGTGGAAGTTAATCAGAACACAAACCCCTTACAGGCAAAAGTGTGCAGCAGCGCAGGGGAACAAAAAGACGACCCTGCAACAAAGGAAGTCACGTCCCATGGGGCCAACCGAGACGGCAGCCTCGGCTTTGGAAACGTCTGCGTTCCTCGCTGCTTCCCAGGACAGGAGCACACGGCGCACGCTCACGCGTCACCAGCAGCGTCTCCAAATGAAGGTCGGCAGGGAAACGCAGCCTCGCTGGGGCCCCAGCACCCCTGTCCTGACTACCCCCATATCCCGAGTCCCCCCGTGTCCCGAGTACCCCCCGGCCTGAGTCCAGTGTCTGGGCCTGAATCAGGCAGCCCAGGCGGTCCCTCCTCCTGTTTTCCTCACATTTCCGGCAGATGAATTCAGAAACGGACCTTGTGGCTAACACCCAACGCTGTCACCTTCTCATCAGCTCTGCCACTTGCTCCTGAGGGCGCGAGGGCATCAAGCCAGGAGCCTGGAGAGGAGGAACGCGGTGGAAGCCGGGAGATGAGGCAGGGTGTCCTCTTCTGAGACCCCGATGGCCAATTGTAATAATAAAGTTTGCCTCTATGACTTGATTTTACCGATTTTTTTTAACAGGGTCTCGCTCTGTCCCCCAGGCTGGAATATGGTGGCACAATCACAGCTCACTGCAGCCTTGACTCCTTGGATTCAAGCAATCTTCCCGCTTCAGCCTCCCAGATAGCTGGGATCACAGGCACGCACCATCATGCCTAATTTTTTCTTTTGTAGAGATCGGGACTCCCTTTGTTGCCCAGGCTGGTCTCAAATTCCTGGGCTCAAGCAATCCCCTGCCTCAGCCTCCCAAAGTGCTGGGATCACAGACGTGAGCCACCACACGCGACCTTGTGATTTTAAAACACATTTTGAAGTGTAACCCTGAACATGAACCTGAAACTTCAACCTGCATATGACTTTTTTCATTCTGGTGGAAAACGCATTGAACTCCCCTTTTGCCTCATGAAATACCTATATTCACAATACTGTCCACTGAAATACCTATATTCACAATACTGTCCACTGAAATACCTATATTCACAATACTGTCCACTGAAATACCTATATTCACAATACTGTCCACTGAAATACCTATATTCACAATACTGTCCACTGAAATACCTATATTCACAATACTGTCCACTGAAATACCTATATTCACAATACTGTCCACTGAAATACCTATATTCACAATACTGTCCACTGAAATACCTATATTCACAATACTGTCCACCAAAGTAACTTTGACCTTTGAACAGCATCTTTCCCTCTAAGAATATACTCTATGATTAACTGGTTTTTCTATTTCAAAAACCCTTCCTTTGCTCTTTGGAGATGGAAATCTCAAAATCAATCCCTCTAGCAGATCTCAGAGGCCAAGACTCATCAGCTCATCCTGTAATCGGGTCTTTGGCTATAAGACGAAAGTCTGTCGAAGACCAGTGGCTTTAAGAAAAGTTTTATAATCTGTCATGCATTCTTCTTAAGTGTTCTCTAAGTAGTGCCCCGCTGAGAAAGTGGAATTGTAAAAGCAACATTCTACTTCAACAGGCAACGCAAAACTGGGCCCTGACTCACACGGACAGACCCGGTCTCTGGCGAGCTCCGGGCCCGCGGAGCGACCTGGCTCACTGGAGAATGTGACCCTCAGGCCCCCAGGCCACGCCCTACACGTCTGTACAGGATGGCACTTGGCAGGTGGCCCCCTTTCTAACGTGTACCCTGCTGTGGGGCTGGCTCTCAGCAAAGCAGCGCTCACCGAAACGAAAGTAAAACAGAGGCCGGTTCCCTGCGGTGCTGGCCACCCGCTCCCGGGCCGCGGCTTCTCGGACGTCGCACACCCCGATGTGGGCAGAGCGGAATGTTCTCCTCGGCGCTCCTTCACTGTGCTGCAGTCTACACCGAACCACGGCAGCTCCATTCGCTGCTGTAACAAGTTGAAAAAAAACTAATTAATTCAAACTTTAGTTTTTTTTAAATTTGTTACAGCGCTGAGCAGAGCTGCCGACCCCATGCAGGACAGCACACAGACCACCAAGGGACCACAGGGCGCGGCCGCCCTCTGCGCCCCGCCAAGGCCACTGCGGGAGGCACAGTGCGCTGGAGAACCGTCCTGGGAAGCGAGGAACCGCTTCTGTTTCACTTTTGTTTGGCAAGGCACAAAAGTTCAAACCAACAGCGTCCACGGCCTACAGTCAGTCCCCCACCTTCCCGTAGGGCGTGAGGGCACCTGCAGAGGGGAACCCACAGGGACAGGACTGGGGCAGCTGTCGCCACGCAGCTCCGTGAGAGGAGAATGAGGGAGGGGGCGCAGGCCATCGGAGGATCTGCCCAGCACCGCCCTGAAGCCTCCCGCCCCAGCCCAGCCCTCTGCTTCCCTTCTCTCGGGTTCCTCGGCATCTCTCCCTGACTTAAGCGCCTCTGTTAAGCAAGGCCCACACAAACACCTCACTGCTACGTCACTGTCTCAAAAATCAAGGTAAGAAAAACACAAAATGAAAACAAAACTACCAATAGCAGAAGCTCCACACCGAGTTTCCTGGAGCCTGAGCCCCAGGAAGTTTTCCTTGCTGAGTCAACCGGACCCTGGATGGGCCTCGGGGCCTCGGGAAGAACAGAATTGGGGTTTGTGCAGGTGTGGACAGGTGCATCCTTAAACCTTTTAAAATCGTGTTTCAATGATAAGAACTATGGAAGCTCAGTTTCCACCTTTAAAATTTATGTTGCTAGCCTTTGTGTTTCTGAAGAAACTGCTTGTGTTAGCTTTAAGCCATTCCTCAAGCCTAGCAAATTTTCAAGGTCACTCTTGGGCTGAACTGAGCTTGCCAGATGGGAACTGAGGTGCTAGAATCCCAGTCTAATATGAGGTTCTTTTTCCTGACATTTACAGAACCCAGCTCAAGTGCAGGAAAGCTGCCAACCTGCACATGGAGAAACACTGGTGGGAAACCGACTATCCTTCTGAAGAATCATCATGTATGTTTGCAAACATATCTCAACACAGAACCAGCTTTCACAATTGCAGAGTCCTGGGCGGGATATCACAGCACTGTCTAGGTTTGGCATGTGCCACCAATAGATGCCTTGGATTAAACCAGAATCAATAGTAATAAATAGCCCCTCTAAACCAAAGATGTTGAAATCACTGATGTGCTATTTTTATGATTATAGCATTTTAAAGTAATCAACAGAATATTGATCTCTGCTTATAGAGAAAACACCTGTTAAATTAGGCACACTTATAGAAAAATCCTCTGTGCCTTCTATGTGATCACGCAAAGGAACCGGATGCCTGGAGCATGAACGCCAGACGGCTCCTCCTGCCGACGCGGGAGTAAGGGAACGTCTGCCTCCAGGTGTTTCTCTGGCACGCAGCGAACACGTGAAATGAGAGGGCTCAGGCTACTCATCGGGGTTACGTACTCGGAGGCTGCGGAAGGTAGGCTCCAATTAACTTTGACCTCTTCTTTTCATATCCTTTTTGTGTGATGTCACCTGCAAGAGAAGGAAAACGAAGTTCAGCACGGTCTCAGTGGACAGAGTTCATCATTCAGTGGCACCCAAGAAAACAGTAGCCACTGTGTCTTCTGTGTGCCTCATCGTTAGAACTTCAAACGCAAGCGCTGCACATCATCCAACTTCAGTTCCTCCCCTGCTCTCGAACAAAAGCCCACAGCATTTAAGTCACTGAAACTCACGTGCTAAACACACGCCTGTTTCTGGCCCCTTCTTGATGTATCTGGATCAAGTCCAGAGTTAGATCCCTGCCATCTCATCCCCACCCGCTGGCACAGGAAGCCAAGCCCGGTGGCGAGGGCACTCTGTTAACTCAGTCAGCGACAGAGCCTACGGCTGGCGGGGCTGGGATGGCCGACACCAGCACCAATCAGCATCTTCTTCATTAACGAGACATTTCCTAATCAAGCGTGTCGGTCACAAGGACTTGAGCCGCCACAGGGGTTTTGAAAAAGGAGTGACCAAGGCCAAGGGAAGAAGTGAAAGGCGTGAAACCTGCAGAAATCCAGAAAAGAAAGATGCTTGTGGGGAGGCGAGAATCCACACGTGAAAGCCACAAGCTCACAGATGGCAAGGGGGCCGCGCAGCAGCCGCACCTTTCCTGGAGCCAGCGCGAGCACAGACAAAGCCACCTCATCAACCCGCAGAGGCCCAGGCCCTTCCCGATCACAACTCCAGCGCGCACAGCATCCTCACTCGCCCTTCATTTTCTTGGACCTATTGTATTGTTTTCCAAGACCGATCAAACCATAATTCCTAAAAGAGTTAAAAATTCAAGCTTTAATAAAAATACAGCAAATGAGTGACAAGTTATCATGATGTACACACAAGGTGGTCACAGCTCGCTTTTCCTAGTGAAGGGCGGGCGGGCACTCTCGGGTGCCACCTCTGCCTCCACCAACTCACAGCTCACGACACAGGTTCCCGTCTCCGCCATGGAACACAAGGCCGACGTCTGAACACAGAGCCGGGAACCAAATGACACGGACTCCGCATCTGCCCATCCACGAGTGTCCTTGATGCTAACTAGCCAGCCGGCCACCGCCAACAAAGGGACGGTTTCTGCAGAAGTGTTGAAGCTTGCCAGGCACTCCACACACCCGCAGCCATCGGCTGCCTGCTACGAGACTGCTTGGCCGCTTCTGGAAATGCCTTGTTAACCCATTTTACAAAGATGTCCAAAATCTGAACCACACAAACAGCCACATGCGCATGTGCACTGGAGCTCAGGGACGAATCACCTCGAACGCTGGCTGTGAAGTCCGATTCACTCCTTTCCCTACACACTGCGACGCCTGTCCCACCACCAGAGAAAAATATCTGGTTTTGAGGAAACATGATCAAAACAGTCTGTAGAGGAAACAAGATGCCAGAAGCCTGGAAGTTCTGTCCAGGCCCATCAATCACAGGAGACCTGGTTCACTGGCAGGCACCCCCCTCCCCAGCCCTCTCACTTCAACCCACTTGAGAGTAGAATTACAGAGCAAGAGGCATCCAGCGCAGGGGGCCTCGGCCGACCTGAGCTCTGCTCTCCGGCTGCAGAGAAGATGGGTGTTCCACCCACAAGGGCAGAGCAGAGAGCCCGATCCACACGCCCGGCCTTGGGATCCCCTGAAAAGGCAGCAGCAGCCGACACGCTGTTCTCCCCGTGGTTCCCAGGCCTGCCTTGAAGGTGGCTGCGTGAGGAGGAAGCTGCTCCACCCCTTCCACCCCCTGCTCAGCATCTAGAGTCACCCCCAGAGCCTGCTCCCTGCAACTGAGGAAACACCCCAGCGAACAGAAAGAAAGGACCAGAAGCGGATGGAACACAGCTGCACCCGGGATGACACGATGAGCAACTGCCCCGCCACACAGCGGCCGCGCCCTCAGCACCAGCAACGCGCACCAAGGTAGCTCTCACAGCTGCTCCAGCAATGCACCCAGGTGGCTCTCCTGGCCGTTCCAGCAACGTGCCCAGCAGCTCTCCCGGCCCCTCTAGCAGTGTGCCCAGTAGCTCTCCCAGACCGTCCAGCAACACGCCCAGGTGGCTCTCCTGGCCCCTCCAGCAACACGCCCAGGTGGCTCTCCTGGCCCCTCCAGCAACACTCCCAGTGGCTCTCCCGGCCGCTCCAGCAACGTTCCCAATGGCTCTCCCGGCCTACGGCCCCGCTGCTCTGGCATCCTGGTTTCTGGCTGCCTTGCACAATTCTATGATCAGGTCCCATCCTGAAAGCCCTGTCTACACCCAACATTCAGCTCCCAAGTCACTAATTTCTCAATTGGACACTTAAGCATGAGGAGCTGCTCCTCCATTTTCAATTGATGCCAGCATCAAAGAAAACTGACGTTGAACTCTGTCTCACTTCGGAAAGCTCAGATTGCCAAGGCCCCCAGGCGGAGGAAACCCAGCACGTTCCTCCGGGCCACGGCGCCTTCCTCTCCCCCAGGGAGTTACCCTGGCAGGCCTAACCGGACGTGTCTTCTCACGTTCCTCACCATACAGGCTCCGCAGCGAATCTCAGGATGGGGAAGGGCCAGACATGAGGAGAAGCCTCTAATTAAGAGCAGGCATTTGGCTGGATTTAAATCGAGCCCCCAATCAATCAGCCAAGAAAATTTCCAGACAAGACTTCAAGAAATCCCAGGTTACTATCATCTCTCAAAACCTAGGAGGTGGGAAAGGGCAGCGCCACTGAGTAACTTCCATGCCCCGCACTTCCCCCAAACAGGGTCTGCAAACCGTCTCCAGGCTGAGCCCGGCTTCCACACCACTTCTGGAGACATGCTCTGTGCTCATGGCCTGCTCCCTCCCGAGCTGCAAGGCAAGACAGAGTTCTGTCCAGCTCTTCACAGGAGGGTTTGCTGGCCCATCCCCAAAGATGACATTGTTTAATCCTTTTAACAACTTATTTTACAGATGAGAATTTGAGGCACAAATAGTACTTACATTCCTCACTCAGGACCACAGATCTAAGACAAAAGTCTGTCCAGCTCCAAAACCGTGTCCCATGAAAACCACATCCAGAGTCTTATACTCTAATGCTGGTGCAGTGTCCAGAGGCCACAGCCCTGGCTTCCTGGGCCTTCCTCGCATATTCACACCCCTGTATGTCCTCCTGACTCTAACCTGCCTGGGAAGTGCCCTTCTCCAAAGGAAATGCGAGTCTACTTCCCGCTTTGCCCTCTCCCAGCCCCTGCCCCGCCTGGATGCCGCCTCTGGGTGCCCACAGCACAAATCACATGCTGTAGCTTGCGTGATGTCGTGGATGACTGTTTATGGTTTATTTGTAACACACAAGCACAGTTATCCTTAAAACCAGACAACGTCCCATAGAACTGTGCCCCAACCCAGTTGTCTTAAGAACTGAAGCCAGGGTGCTCCTGCGTGTACCACACACACAGCTGCCTGTGCCTGACACAGAAAGACCTGCAGATAGATAAGCGACTGGCTGGGAGTGCGCTGAAGACCTGGGCAGACACGGGGCGATCATTTACCTGTTCAGTGACTGGGAGGCGGGCAGAGGGGAAACTTACACCGATTCTATCACCAAAACGCAGAAGACGATGGCTTGATGTGCCGAAGTGCTGGATGCCGCGGCCCTCAGACCAGGCTCACAAGCACCTGCTACGTTTTCGTGGGAAACGTCCAGTTATTTTCAACTCTGGAACCGCCTCAGCATCTGGCAGACGGAGATCCGCCAGATTCCCATAATAGACTTGCTACAGGTTTACAGGAGCAAACCTAGCAGCAGCTTTTACGTGCCGTCCTTTATTTTGAAGCAACCAATGTTTCCTGTGTGAATACGATCATAGGCGACAGGTAGGTAACAGATGATGCACAGACGACAGAGATGATGGACAGAGGGCAGGTGGCGGGAGGTGAGAGACTGACAGGCAGAAGCTAGCTGGCTGACTACACAGCATCCTCCCAGAACACCTCCTTGGGTTGGACCCAAGGCCTGACCTTCAATTAATGCCACACTGTCACTAGGGAGACGGTGGCTCTGACGGTGCCTGGTGCTTCCTCCATTCCACACGAGGGAGACGGTGGCTCTGATGGTGTCTGGTGCTTCCTCCATTTCACATTGGTTCAGGCTGAATGATCAATTCCTGCTTCTCTCCCCCTCATCTTGTGTCCATCAGGGCATGTGGTTGTCAGCGTGCAGCTACATAAACTAAAGGCGCAAATGCTCCGAGAGAGGGCACGTCCTTCCCCATGTTTCTAAGCAGGGGCCGTCACGGGTCTGTTATCCCGCTAGGTGTATCCACTGTTCACAGCAGGCTTGTTCCTACTCCCCAAACCTGGAAGTGATGGGAACGTCATCCAGGGCTTTCAAAAGTCAACTCCCGTCTCCGGGGACAGCCTCTGGGAGGCTGCTGTCAGAGAATGCGAACCACCCGAGCCTCTGCTGGAGCGCTTTCCATGTAAAATTCCAAACAGCATATTTTCCCGCTTCCACATCAAGGTACCCATTAATTTCCTTTTCACTTTAGGAATAAGTACGACAGAACAGTAAATGCAGAAATTGTAACCTTAGTGAGGAAAAAATAAATAAAAGTGATCTCTTTTGAAACATTTTCTACTTCATTAAAAAAATGCTACTTATATAATTCTGAGAGTTTCTGTAAGAATTAAAATTTCAGAAGCAGAAATTAAAATCACAGAGAGAGATTTACAGAAAATCATACTTTGGAAGTGAAAACCCCAGTGAGGCCAAGTCAGCAGCAGAAGGTCGAACGAGACAGGGGACGATGCTTCTTTCCCTCCCCGAAGGGAAGAATTCTTTTTCTCACCTACGTTGCAGCCCAGAGTTTCAGGCCAAAACCCTATCTTAGAAAAGCAAGGAAAGACCAGCCTGGCAAACACAGGGTTAAGATGACAGAACAGACGCCCGGCCCCTGTGGCTTCCTCTCGGCCTCAGGCCCGCACCAGCCAACCTGTCCCCAACTGGAACCCGTGCAGAGCCCGTGCTGCGGACGTCAGGCTCGAGCGAGACACCTGAGGGCTGGGTACCCCTCAGGGATGAAGGAAACGGGCCACAGAGCTGCTTCCACGACGTGGCTCAGCTCCGAGCGCACAGACCCACTTGGCAGTGATGGTTTCCACGTGTGGTGTCGGGAGATTATGTAATGCTGGAATGAATACTTTATATTACAAAGCAATCGTTTCCATGTTCGGAATTCTACGGCTGTCAGGAGCCTGGTGCTGCTGCTCTGAGCCTATTGCTTTATAAGGAGCCGGGAGGTCCCGGAAGGCAAGGCTGCAGCCTCATTTTTAAATCTCCAATAGGCTTCTTCATTCTCCAGCAGGTGCAGGAGGCTGGTGACAGCTCCTGTGTGTAGCCCCTCGCCTGCACTGGGGGACAGGGGCAGGAGGACCTGGGATGTCCTCTCACTCCAGCAAGCTGAGCACAGCAGGCTCCCCCCATGGGCCAGCTAACTAGTGTGGGTCTCCTTTTTCTCATGGATAAAATATAGGTAATAGTACCCATCTGCCTGCCACTGCGGATGGAGAGATCAAACACACAGGATGTGAAGGTCTCAAAGCACGAAGGACACAAAATCTTTAAAAATTTCAACAAGCACTCATTCAGTATCTACTTCACATTCAACTCGTGAGACGTCCGAGTCGATGGGAGGACTCAGGAACACAGACCTGCTGTGCAGCCTGCAGGGCCGCAGGCATCTGGGAGGCAGCAAAGAAGATGGACCACGGAAAACCAGGGGCGAGGAAGAAACTCAAAATCTCAGCCTGAGAACCCAGTTGTTGTTCTGCTCTGATGTCAACCACCATCTTGGGACCCCAGACGCCGCAGGCCCCCATGTCCCTGATATGCTCCCGCTCTGGGGCTGAGGCTCCTGGCTCCATGCACACCCCAGACAGCGGCCAGAAGGGTCGCCGCAAGAATGCAAACATGGTGAGCCTCTGCCCCCAAACCGTGTCGGAGACTTCTCCCTGCTGTTTGGGGTCTCCAAGTCCTTCCCGACCCGGCCCCGCCGCCTTGGCCGCCCGTGCTCTGCCGTGGCTCCATGTGCACCTGCCGTGCCCATCACCCCCTCATTCTCGCAAGCCCCCGCCACGTTTCCAGCGCGAGTATCGGCAGCTTAAATTCCATAAAGATCTTTTAAATAAGGTGCCAGGATAAACAAAGCCTACACTAGGATTCATTTACCTTTTTGTTTAATAAAAACATGATTTATTCTTATTTAGGTGCCTAGTGCCCCACTCTCTGGGCGACAGAGCCAGACCATGTCTCAAACCACACACACACACACACATTTAATTAACGGTAGGAGCAGGAAGGAAACACATTTGAGACACGCTGTTGTAGTAAGATCTTACTCAGGTGGGGTGGGTGGACCAGGTCATTTAGAATTTTACCTTTTCGGTTTTTTTTTAAATTTGTATCGTCCCCTGTAGCTCTTCTCTTTGGTACATTAAGAACTCCGGTTAGAAGGGGGATTAAAGGAAACAGCTTGTTTGGAGTCCATTCTATTTTTAACACATGGATCAAAAGAACACGAGAAAGATCAACCGAAGTTCACACTACCGCAGCGGTCTTGAAAATAAGCTTCTGATGTTAAAAAAAAAATGTAGTACTAACAGTCCCCGAAGGGCTTAGAAATATGAATGCCGATGGAATTTTAAAAAATTGGAAGCGCGTGTGCAGTGCGCCGTGTGGAGCAGAGGCTTTGTGAGTTTGAGGAGATTCCTGTCCTACTGCAGCCTCAACACCCCCTCCCTTCCAGTCCCTGGCAAGACCGGGGGCTCTGCACGAGGTCCCTGGAGACGCCCCAGCAGCCATCCTGGCCAGTGGGAAGATTTAAACACACCCGCTTCACACAAAACTGCTGTCGTAACTTGCTAAGAACTCTTTGGGCAAGCATAATTTCTCCAGCATGTCCGGGGAGTTAGAAATCTCTCCTTCTTAAACACGGCTACGTCCCTTTCCCATGACATTCATTCTCAGTGTTGCAGATCTCAGGCCTCAGCACTAAGTTGGTTTTGCTGGATGTTGTATTTACATTTTTTGGTGTTGTGGGGAGGGAGAAGGAGAAGGGAGAAGGGGAAAGGGGCAAGGTAGGGACAATGAAGCCCAGCTTCCATTATTCCCAGCTAGACACTGAGACTGACATGTAGAAGAGGACCCAGCATGGCCCGGCGCCTGCTGTGGGCTCCTCTCAGATGGCCGCTGTGGGCCTCATGGCTCGAGAACAAGCCTCTCGCGCTCCACCCTCCACTCCCCGACAGAGGGAGAGATCCCCGCCAAGATTTTTCTTCAGATTGGGAGGGAACATGAGCATGAGGACAGGGGGACGGGGGACGGGGGACAGGATGGAGGACGACCATCCACCTGCAAAGTCGGGGTCTTACTGCGAACTTTACAGACAACTATGTCATTTAAACATTCCACAAGCACTATCATCCTCATTTCACAGATGAGTCTCAGCAAGTCCGAGACGCCTGCCAAAGGGCCAGACTGGTGGCTACAAAGTCATCACGCAGAACCGCCTGGCCCAGCGGCGCCAGCCCACCCGACTACAGGAGACGCTTCAGATGCCCCAGCAGGGAGAATGTCACAGCCCTGCTGAAGGGGGAGGACGACAACTAGAACAAACAAATGTCCACATCACTTCTGGGATCTGAACAGTCACACTGGACCACCCCGAGGTGAGAAGTGGATGGTCTATCTTGGATGCCAGGCCACGGGGAGTGGTTACAGCCACGTACCACATGCCACGTGTCCTTCGGCATCAGAAAGTGCTTTTGTTGGGAAACAAAACTGCTAAGGCATCAAAGATGGAATCACTTTGACAGCAGAAAGAAGTCGGCTAATCTCAATCAATACAAAAGCACATGCAGTCCAGAGTCCTAAACCCCAGGAGGAGCCCATCTCTGTAATCAGCGCTTCACCGTCACTGTGTGGTCACGCCAGCGCCAGAGGCGTGCAGTGAACTGGGACCAACAGAGCCTCGACTTTCCACAACACATCCAGCATTATCTTCCTGCTTTAGAAGCACACACTCCCTCATCCAGAGTCTGACTTTATACGGCTTTCTGCTCAGTTGCCTTTTTAAGTCAAAGCTCCCAAGAGTCAAAGCCATCCAAGAGGCTGCTCAGCCAGTCCGTCTGCAGCATGAGAAAGCAAAACTCAGAGGTAGCAGTGAGCGGTCAGGCCGCCTGTGCCCACACCAGGGAATCCAAGGGATCTAGGAATGTAAATTCTGTAGTGTTGGCAGATGTGGAGCAAAGGGAACCCTTGCACGCTGTTGGTGGGAGTACAAAGCAGCACAGCTGTGAAATAGTATGGAGCATCTTCCAAAACTAGAAAGAGGACTCTGTGATCCAGCAATCCCTTGTCTGGGTACATATCCAAAGGAATTTAAACCACTAATGGAGAGATGCCTGCATGCTCACGTCCACCGCAGCGCTACTGACCTCACTTAGATGTAGAATTGACCTACGCACCCGTCAGTGGACGAACAGATAGACATCATGGTGTACGGACACAACACGTACTATTCACCTTAAAGAATGAAATTCTGTCATTTGCAAAAACATGGATAAACCTGGAAGATATTTTGCTAAGTGAAATAAACCAGGCACAGAAATACAAATCCTGCATGATCTCACTTACATATGGCATCTTAAAAAAGTATTTGTAGAAACGGAGTGGAATAGAGGTTACCAGGGACTGGGGATGGGGAAACGGGGAGATGCTGGTCAAGGGCACACACGTCATGAAAAGATGAGTCAATTCTGGAGACCGAATATACAGCATGGTAAGTACAGTTAATAACGTATAGTCTGCCTGAAATTCAGTTAATGTATCATCTGCCTGAAACTGGGTAAGAGAATGGATCTTCCGTATTCTCACCACACACACGAATTAACTACAAGGTGAGGGATGTGTTATCTATAGCTTGAACTGGGGGAGGGAAAAACCCTGAAATCCTTCCCCTCCTCCTAAAAACTATTTATAGATTTTGAATGTCGGTCTGTGTGGAAAAAATTGTGTTTCTTCCAGCGAGTCTCTTGAAAAAACAAAGCGTGTTAAAGTACAAATGTCCTCGGTATCTGTTGGAGCGGGTTCCAGGGGTCAGGATCCCAAAGTCTGCGATGCTCAAGTCCATGATAGAAAATGGCGCAGCATTTGCATAGAACCCACACGTGCCCTATGTATTTAAAATCTCTACATTACCCATAATACCCCAAACAACATGAGTGCTGAGTACACAGAACCCATGCGTGCCCTCCCGTGTACTTAAAATTTCTACATTACTCATAATACCCCAAACAACATGAGTGCTGTGTAAATGGTGGTTGTATTGTATTGTTTAGCGAATAATGAAAACAACAAAGTCTACACATGTTCAGAACAGATTAGGCCATTCTTTTCCTTCTGAATATTTTCACTTTCAGTTTGGCTGAATCCAGGGCTACAGAACCCACGAACATGGAAGGCCAACTCTGCGTCTCAGAAATTTTTAACATTCAGCAGGTGGGGGAAGGAATACAGGCTCTCGCCTCCCACACGCTCAGTACTTCCCTGGTCATTCTGCTGTGTCAGCTGCTTCTCTTTTGACCAACTTCACAATCTTCATCAGCAACGGGGCAGCTCTGGACAGGGAGAAGCAGCCGTCCTTCACCTGCAAACTGTGTTTGACGCGGCAATGAGCTCAAGACCGTGTCTTCTTCCAGACACTCACCCGAGGAATCCGAACCGTATGTAGTGAGGATCAGTCCTGCCACACACAGCAATCTCTTGGATGCAGAGAAGCTGAACAAGCGGCCAGGGCTCCTCTGACGCACGAGGCCATGCGGAGAAACGTCCGGTAACGTTACGGCCCCTGGCTGGTTCCACCATACAGATGGGACGCAGAGGAAGAATTTCTTGAAGCAACATTCGTACATTTGGAGTTGAAATGCAAAATGCAATCGCCTAAAACATTAGCTATTTTGGAATAGGTTGGGACAGGGAAAACATCTGTCATGAGATTAAAAAACAAATGTTTTCTTGAGACAGGTCTGCCTCTGTCACCTGTGCTGGAGTGCAGTGGTGTGATCACAGCCCACCGCAGCCTTGACCTCCCGGGGTCAAGGTAGCCAGGAACACAGGCAGGCACTACCACACCCAGCTAGCTATGTAGTTTTTGTAGAGATGGGGTCTCGCTGTATTGCCCAGGCTGGCCTCAAACTCCTGGGCCCAAGTGATCCTCCCTCCCGGGCTTCCCAAAGTGCTGGGAACACAGGCATGAGCCACCAAATCCAGCCTCTGCCATGAGTGTTATAAACACGGTACTTGAATTTTTTCCAACCTCTTGCTATCCACACCCAGCTTCCCCGGCTGTGGCGATGGTGGTGCTGCTGCTGTTGTCTCTTCACGAAGGGCGGGGCAGCAGATGACAGGCTCACGGTGTACCCAGGGAATAACTTGGCTCTACCAGGAGATGCCTCAGCTGAAGGAAGTCCTCAGAGCCCCTTGAATCTGCACACTTGAGAGAACCAGTCTCAGTCAGCAGTTCGTGCCACAGAAGCAGGTGCCAGTAGAGATGCCTGCCTCTCCTCAGGGGTCCCGGCCGAGAGACCCCACACCAGGACGTGTAGAACAGCGCAGAGTCACGCTTTTTTCTTTCTCCCTGCTGCCCGCCCGGGGGTCTCTCTCAGGGGGCTCGTCAGAGATGCACCCTCTGTCAAGGGATGACTGACTTTCATTTCATTTATCTGAAATGAAGTTTCTGCCCATTCCTTCTCAGCAAATACAAGTTTTCAACGAAGAAATCAGCTCACCCCAAGACTCTGGGCTCCGACCTCCATCTCCGAGTACAAAATCTCCTCTCAGCTCCAGGGCACCTTGGGACGAGCCAGGACCCCACTCGCCATTCCCCAGTAACACCCCAGGCCTGAAAAAAGTGTCTGCTGTGTAGGCGAATTAAGGAGGCAACGTGCATTTGTTGAGTCCTGCCAGCTAACTATAGATAAAACACGCTTTTTGAGAGCTGCGAGTGTTACTTATCTGCATGCCGGCATTCTCACCATCAGACATTATACGGTACGACTTCAGTAGGTCCTGTGACCCCACAAATCCAGGATGCACAAAGAGAAAGTGGCTGCTTAGTAATTAATCACATAAATACTGCAGCTTTCACTTGAGCCTTGTTTGGTAACACTGTACGAGCCTAGGCTGTACGTGAGAATCTCCAAATGCCGCAGAAATTATCCTGAACTTTATTTCCTCATTCATTCATTCATCTGCCAAATATTTAATACCTACTGTGTGCCATGCAATGGACAGAGTACATAAAACAGAAATCCTACATACAACAGAGAAAGCGCACACGGAACACAGACATAATATCGCCAAATGTTTGCTGCATAAAAGATTTTAAGAGTTGTATTTTAACTTAAAACCTTTTAAAAGCCAGAAATAAAGGGATGCTTAACTCAATGACTCCAGTGATTTTCTTAAATCATCACACCTGGGTAAGCAATGGAAAACAAAACGGGACAGGCCAGGTCCTATCAGGACAGGAACGACTGCGCTGTCTCCTGCCACAGGTTTCAGGCTTCAGAAGATGCTGAGATTTTTCTATCATCCTTAAAGCTGTATTTTTTTCTGACAATCTTGCTTTCTAAAATAATGGCTGAGTCCCAAAAAGGTTTGCTGTTAATTTAAGACGTCTGAGGTTTTCTTTTGGAGACTGGAGGGGGCAAATGACCTACCAGAAGATGTATGTAATAAGCTCAAGTTATTCCAGAGAAGTTTGTACACACGTTACGACTTTCTCTGAGGCCAGTGAGCTGCGGGCATCCCTCCAGGAAACACTGAGGCTTCCTGTGCACTAACTCACATCGCGTCAAAAACACCCCGAGTTGCAGGGAAGAAAGCAGAGATGATTCCTGGTGCCACATGTCAATGTGATAAGATTTTGATGGTGTCACTAGCTATTTAAATAACAATGTTGATAGTACAAACTTTGATTTGTGCAAACATCTTTTCTAAAAGATCTTGCCCAACGTTTATTAAGTGGCAACGATTAAGAATATTCTTTATTTAGAAGGCAAATAAAGTAGAATGTATGCAATCCTATACTGATACATTACGAGAAGTAGAGCTTGTCAAGATCTCTGCTTTGCAATACCAACTCTTAAAAGAATCAAACCTCTGTTTATGTAAGCACATGTGTAATTCAAGGATTTTTATTATAACATGTTTATGAAGAGACATGCGTTGGTACCATATATCCCAATTACAGAGGGAAGATGAGAATATCTTAGAGAGAATGGGGCGGGTACTTGTTTCATTTAAAATGAAAAAAGGTCAATAATCAAAGTGCAAAACCGCTTGAAGAACGTGATCGTATTACAGGGCAACTTGCAGAAAAAAGCAGTCCAGACAGGCAAAACGACTGGCACAGAGAAACCCGAGTGAGTGAAATTACATTTAATTCAATACCGCAGTGTCCATTCACTCAGAAATATGCATTACGCATCGACTGCAGGCCAGGCACTCAGGTATGCGACAATATCAGAACACGGAACATAAAACCTCTGTACGCTCGTGGCACTTCAATTCCCAGCCAGGTACGCTGGCTCACGCCTGTAATCCCAGCGCTTTGGGAGGCTGAGGTGGGACATAGTGAAACTCCATTTCTACAAAAAACAAAATTAATTAATTGGGTGTGACAGCATGCACCTGTAGTCTCAGCTACTCAGGAGACTGAGGTGGGAGGACTGCTTGAGCCTGGGAAGTCAAGGTTGCACTGAGCTCTGATTGCACCACTATACTCCAGCCTGGGCAATACAGACCCTGTCTCAAAAACATTCAAGTTCCCACATAATAATTTTTACAACACCAATATACCATACAACCATCTCCCTGATAAGCTCACTTACTTACTGGTCAAGGCACAGAACGTGAAGATATTATGAGGCACACACAGGAACTAAACCTGCGTGAATTTTTATCTTTTGCTAAAATGAGATTTGAGTGAACTAAATAAAACCACCATGAGTGTTCAAAGGAAAATAATTTTCAACTGAACTGAAATAAAAATTACAATCTATGAATTGCAGCCAAAATCATGATGGGAACTAAGCTTATAGCACGGAAGGTTCATATTTGAAAAAAGTAAGGTCTCAGGTCCATAATCTAAGCTTCCATCTTCAACTCAAAGCCAGTAAAAATACATCACAATGAGCACAAATCAAAGAAACAAAACAGAAAGGAGAAAACAAGTCACACCAAAAGCCCCTTGGGAATATAAAAATTCCCAAGCAATCTACAACTGTCAGTCCTAGATCCAATAGCTGAGTTTAGCCAAGTCACAGCAGACAGTCAAATCTTATTCTACATGTGGGCAATTCGTATTTGGGACCTACATTTTAAAAACCACACACTCCCAGTCACAGTAGCTGCATAAAAAGCACATAGGTATAAATCTAACAAACCACGCAGAGGACGTGTATGAAGAAAACCACAAAACGCCGAAGAAAGAAAAGAGCTATGTCAACTGAGCCACAAGTCCAAGGAGAAGCAGCAACATGGTCAAGACGCTAACTCTCCACATTGACCCATAGACTTACCACAATTCCAGCATAAACCCCGCCAGGACACCGACCTGCAGACCCACAATTCCAGCATAAACCCCGCCAGGACACCGACCTGCAGACCCACAATTCCAGCATAAACCCCGCCAGGACTTTCTGTAGATAAGACAAGCTAAAAGTTACAGGAAAGGGAAAGAAACAGAGGACAACAAACATTGCAATTAAAAAGCCGGCAACGATCGGACAGACACTTCAATGAAGTGGATGGACATAAGCACTAGGAACAGAACTGTCCACAACGGAGAGCGGCAGTCCTACTACACATCGATTTAAAAAACAAAATAAAACTACAAGGGAGAAACAAATGGAACCAAGGGCTACAAAGATTATCTTCAAGCTGGCAGAAAACCATGGAAGATTCCTTGTGTCTTCTCTGGGCGCGCCACCTGACAACCCAGGAGGCATCGCTGGCAGACCCTGAACCAGTAGACACTAACCACAGCTTCCACACTGACAGGAGTCATTTGAAGAACATCCAGAAATATTCCTTCGGCTCTTACCCTTCTGCTGCGAAGCACTGAGTTACGTTTGACGGCCTCTATATGCACCCTGAGGTCCGCATTTGTAATCCACTTTTTAAATCTTTCAGGACAAGACAATCCCTCTTTGTCCCCTACCATTTTCATCACGGTTCTATACAGACATCAGAAACTCTGCCGCCTCCATCAGATGTTTTGTCTAAACCCGTTACTGTGACTTACCCTAAATTTACAACCATTCATTTCAATTCCAAGTCCAAAGACTCATTTCCACAGTAATTATTTTACTCAGAAATTAAATTCCAGCTTCCTGATCACACTTGAAGTCAACTGCTTTCAACTTCTGCATTACAGATACAACTGGTCTAACTCTGTAAACAGAGAGGATTTCATGGAAATACTCTATCTCACGACATGCGCAGGCATCACCTGCAGCCTTCAATCCAACTCCCTGCCCACCCAGAGCATGAAAGAGCAACAAAGAGTATTTATCCCCATCTCCTTGGGCTGGAGACCCACAGCATATCAATCACTGCCAAATCACTGTTGCGCAAAAATCAGTTCCAACGCCCCATGGAGAATAAAGGCCATGCTGGAAGCCGAGGCTGGCCACCCACTGATACCCTGCTACCACAGAACTATCCCAGGCACGAACCACCTGCCAGTCCTGGGGGACAAAGCCAGCATGCAATGTTGCCGTCAGACCTGCGAGTAGGATCCCTAGCATGGCCACGTTAGTCTGAGAGAGTGAGGACGGGACTCGGAAGCCGCAGGATGACCATGCAGAGAAGCACCCACAGCTCCGTGACCAAGTCACAAGTCAGATGAGATGCTTCCTGCGTTCCCGTGTTGTCACTTTACCACTAAAAATTTAGTACATCTTCCTTTTTCCTAAGAAAGCACAAGGCCTGAGTAACAACTGACCACTAACCTGGTTCTTTTCAGCCTCATAACAGAAGGCAACAGCTGCATAAACCAAATCACTGGAACATCACACTTTTTGGCCACATCACAGCTTTTATTGCATGTCAAACCCTCAGCTCCAAGCGGCACTGACCCCAAATCGTACTGAAAGAGAACAGCTGAGCTCTTCAATCTCCATTTCTCAACACTCAAAGCCGTTTCTACATGAGCTCATGTGACTCTCAGTGCTAAGTTCATTCATTCATTCATTTAGCAAAACCGCCGTGAACCCGCGGGATCCCCACCCTGCCCTCCGAGGGATACTGTTCTGCTGGGACCTGCGTCCACACCCACATTACTGCAGCCCAGTACCCTTCCCGGAACCGTGCACACCTCCCCAAAAGAAAACCGTGCAGAGAACGGCCACACGTCCAGTCATGTTCGGAGGAGCAATTCCAACCCCTGATGTTTTAAGGCAACAGACTAATAACTGGCACCTCAACAATACAGAGTTACTAACTTTCCAGCAGTGTCTCTAGTCCCTCTACAAGGATATACAGATATATATGCAGGAGCTATCTCCCAGGCCTCGGGCTGATCATGACCCGGGGCAGGGCCACTCACAGAGCTATCTTAGGAGTTAAAAAGACGCTGTTCAGGGAAACAGGAGAAAGCAAAACATTTGAGGAACAGACGGGGGAATGTCCACCTTCTACTGCCACAATTTGTGTCTCAGTGATCAAGCCAAGGTTCTCAACCTTTCCAAACTATTAAGCCCCTGCCTGAGGCTCTGGGCTGAACCCCAGCTGTACTTCCTGGCAATAAGCAACCTGCCCAGCTGTGATTCCTGTGTGCACCTGGCACCAGTGGAGATGGAGCCACCTGCCCAGTTGTGCTTCCTGTGGGTGCCCCCAACGCCACAGGAGATGGGGACCACCTGCCCAGCTATATTCCCTCTGGGTGCACCTGAGACTAGTAGGATGCTGCATGTGCCTATACTGACAAGCTGCTGCCTCACCTCCTGCTGTAAAAGCCCCTTTCAGAGGTAACAGGACAATGGGGAAGGTTTTTTTCCTGGAGAAGAACCCGAGAAATCGAGATTTGAGAAATCCAGGGGATTAGGAACACAGGTGACAAAGAAAAGGAGGCTGTAACATCTACACGACATGACATTTGGCAGCACAAGAGTGTACTGGTATTCTCAGAGCCACCTCACACTGCACGGCATTGACATGTTTCCCATGCTTGTTACCTTCGGACGACACATTTAAGTAACCTTGACTTGCTGGGTTGCAGGTGGAGAGAGACTCCTGGAGACCACCAGTTGGAGCCAAGCCTCCATTATCTCCTGCTTGCAGGACTTCTGCACGAAGCTAACACATCCAAATGTGCGTAAGATTTACAAACAGCAGACAAGCTCCATGAATCTTCTGAGGGAAGCTATGCCGTGTCAGGGGTTGGGACAGCAGCAGCAAGGGAGATCAGCCCGAGGCCTGGGGAGACGCAGCCGGGACATCTCGGTATGTAGCCCTGGGGTCTACAGGCCTCCAAACTGTCCATGTGGCTCCCACAGCTCAAGTCCAGCGTGTGGTCATGACCCGGGGCAGGGCCACTCACAGAGCACAGTTCATCTCAAATGTGATGGGGGTGCTGAATGATATGCCAACATGCCAGAAGAGAATCACCAGAACTCATGTGCAGAAGGCATGGATCAGGCCACTCCCAGCAACACGCATGCCCTCACCACCGTGCAGCTGCCTCTCGCCCCCACACAGAGCGGCCTCCTGGGACAACATCCTACTTCCACCCTGCAGCTGCCTCCTGTCCCCCCGCCCCTCCCCCACAGTGGCCTCCTGGGACAACATCCTACTTGCCAGCCACAGCCTGGAGCCCCCAAAGATTGGAGGGGCTTAGCGAGCCACACAGCATTTTCCCTTCACACCTGGGAAATCAGCCCCTCACTGAAGTGCACCCGCCAGCTACACACGATCAGAGGTGAGAGGTCACGGACCTGATCACCCGCTGTGCATGATCAGAGGGGTGAGATTATGTCACCCACTGTGCAGAGAGGCGTGAGGTCATGGACCTGGTTACCTGCTGTGCACGATCAGAGGTGTGTGCGAGGTTCCAGACCTGGTCACCTGCTGTGTATGAAGAGAGGTGTGTGTGGTTAGGGACCTGGTCACCCGCTGTGCACAATCAGAGCCGTGCGAGGTTACAGACCTGGTCACCGGCTGTGCACGATCAGAGGTGTGCAAGGTTAGGGACCTGGTCGCTTGCTGTGTCCAATCAGAGGCGTGCACGGTTAGGGACTGTGTGTGTGGCGATGGACCTGGTCACCAGCCAAAACTCCTGACGTTTCCAGTGTCATTCCAACTTCCTTCGAAACTTGAAAAGTCTTTAGATATTGCCCAAAAGCTCATCCATCTTTGAAAATGATATGCGTGCGCACAGGTGAGTTTGTTCCTGCACATTCCTTTCAGTACCGACGACTGAAGATCGAAGGTTAGAGCATTCCAGCCCAGTGCCCATGTCCCATCCCATCTGCGAAAACTTGAGCACAAGCATCCCCCTCTGAAGCTCCCTGAACCCCGTGGCAGGCCTGGGACTCAGGCCCAGTGTCCCGTCAGTTACACTGAACAAAATGTAATTCAACACTGGCCATGTGCCCTATGCTTTAACGTCTAAAAACCACATATAAACCTCCCAAAGAACTACAATCTAGAAAAGCTTTCATAGCTAGTATTTTAAGAAGACTGACCAGTCTTGACCTAAATCAAAGCTGACACTGCCCAAATTGACTCTGACCCCAGCTTCGTGCAAAGGCAGCCATCGCCTGGCCGTCGGGGTGACCAGCAGCCTGGGCACAGACAGGACCAGCGCCGGTCCCTCCCTGCACCTTAACCAGGCTTCTGAGCTGCTGTCCATGACCAGTGATGGTGATGCCCAGAGCAGCTTTCCAGGAAAGCAGTAAACCTTTCAGGTCACCTCACGAGGATGGCCACGTATAAATCAGGGGCCTTTCTGTTCACTGCCCTGCCATTCTCAAATGGGGGATGGGTTAAACTTCCTCCTCCACGTGCCCAACACAAGGCACACCTGCCCCAGCACGAGGCTCATCTACTTCATCCCGGGAAACTCACACAACCCACAATCAGAGAGCACAGAGGCTGAGCTCAACCAGAGACCACAATCAGAGGCTGAGGACAATCAGAGACCACACACAATTAGAGGCTGAACACAAAGACCACACACAACCAGAAACCACACACAACCAGAGACCACACACAATCAGAGGCTGCACAATCAGAGGCTGAGCACAAAGACCACACACAATCAGAGGCTGAACACAAAGACCACACACAACCAGAAACCACACACAACCAGAGACCACACACAATCAGAGGCTGCACAATCAGAGGCTGAGCACAAAGACCACACACAATCAGAGGCTGAGCTCTGAGGCCACAAGAGGCCCCACACACAATCAGAGGCCACACAATCAGAGGCCGCACAATCAGACCACACAGAGACCACCCACAATCAGAAGCTGCACACGATCTCTGCAACCTCATCAGAAACTGTTCCTGACAATTCACCTGAGGCACCAAGTTTAAATGAGTGGCCTAAGGTTTTAAAAGACAGGAGGAGTTCTCTGAAGGCAGTCCGTGCATTCCACCATCAGCACCATTTGTGCCTGTCAAGGTCAGGAACTGCAACCACGTCTCGGTGCCCTTGCAGTGCAGAGCCCTACGTTTCTCCCCCTTTCCAAGCCCGGGGCGGTTCCTGGTGACCCAGCGCCCCTGCTCAGCCACGCGCCCCCAAGGCCTTCCTCCCTCACCCCACAGGGAGTTCCTGCAGCCAGGCTTTGTGGCTCACCACTCTCAGTCACTTACACCCTCATTCAAGGCCGAAAATCTCTTCTGAAAATATCCAAATCTTACCCACATCAGGCTCCATCTTTTCCCCAGAGCTCCTCACCCCCTCCAGAGCAGCAGCTCTGGTGCCCATGCAGCCGGGGCCTGGGGGCGGATCCGTGGGCTCAGAGTGCCCAGCCCCTCGGCCTGTCCCCTTACTCCCTGCTCCCCAGCGTTAATGCCCTCCATCCTCGATTTCCTAATAGGCAAAAGCAGGTTAATTCTAAGAGTGCTAACCGAACCGGATCACTTAACACCGTGTCCGGCCCAGAACACCCCTTGATCAATGACAGGTATTGCTGCGCTGGTTCCGCGTTTCCTGTGAGCCCTTTAGGCTCTTTGCAGCAAAGACCACTCAATGGTCCGGTCCAGGCCTGTCTGTAGCGGATGGACAGGTGAGTGGCCGATACACAGGTGTGATGCAGAATGGGATCATGCAAAGCTGGCCCTGCGTATTTTGGTCAACGTAAGGAAAAAGCCGCCCATGCTTGCTTGCTGCTGCCCTGCGGTGTCCAGAAGGAGCCGCTTAAAGGCAAGTGCGCCGCACCTACCTTCTTGGAAGGAGACGGCAAGACCAGATTGGCTGGAGCTGGGAAGTTGTGCGCTACAGATCAGGGCTGCGTAACCCAGGGAAGGCATCACTCGAAACACGTGCTGGAGGGCGGCCAATCCCACCCGACCGTCCACCTCCAGGGTCGGCCACCTGGCTCCTCTTGATGTGTCACCCTGATCACCCCTCAGAGTACATGAGCCTTTTGACTTCAGCCTGTCCCAGGTACAACACCGACTCCCACCCACCTCCTGAACCAGCCTGTTCCGGGGATTGCTGTGGACACAGACAAGCGGGCCCAATACATCTAGTGGCATTTCCTGGCAAGGACACTCATGATGCTCGACCATAAAACTAGGGGTCAGCTGGTTTTTCCAGACTGTAATTTACTTGTGGCACGCGTGGATACTGATTGACCCAGCAAGGGGCACGGAGGAGGCTGAAGGAAAACCCACCGTGACTGCGCCAAGCATTCCCGCACACACCGACATCTTCAGACTCGGGCGGCGTCCTAGTCTTACAATCAAACGGAAGCCCAGAGAAACTAGGGAGCTTGTCCAAGACCAGCAACAAGTATGTGGGCAGCTGGCATTCAACTAAGTCCTTCCCTGGATCCATCCGCGCTTCTCCCCGCCCCCACTCCCACCAGCCCGCCATGGCCCCCGATAGACACAGCAGGTCTGAACATCTGGCACCCCAAAAGCAGAGTAGGGAGCAGAGCCGGCTTCCGCAGTGGAAACTCACATGCAGCCCACTCCCCTTCTTGCCGAATGCCTCAGGACTCTGTGCGGTAAGGGCTGCAGATGTGACCTCACTCGCAGCGCATTGCCCTTCTTGCCGAATGCCTCAGGACTCTGCGGTGAGGGCTGCAGATGTGGCCTCACTCTGCGCCAGGAGATCCGGGTGGCAGGCAGCGTTTTGGAGAGTGCTCCTCCAGACAGGAGAGGGGCATCTGACAGGGCTCGCCGGCTGATCCATGAGACACAGGACACCTGAGAGGACTGACAAACCCCACAAAGTCGCTCCCAGCCTGTGGAGCAGCTTGGAGAGGACGCGGCAGCTGCGGGCTCCTCCCAGCCCAGGCTTCGGCCTGTGGAGCAGCTTGGAGAGGACAGGGCCGCTGCGGGCTCCTCCCAACCCACACTTGAGAGGGGTCTTGCTGCAGCCTGTGGTGCTAGCAGTTCAGGCTAAAAAGCACGAGGAAGCTTCCCAGGGCAGGAGCTCTCCTTACACAGCAAAAGCCGCACAGGCAATGCAGCAGGGCGTACTTCAGCCCAGGGCTCAGGAACCACGGGGTGCAGCGCGGCCTGCAGCAAACCAAACACATCAGAAGCCAAGGTCCCACTTTTATATTCAGTGACATCGAACGAAGAGTTATTTATCTGTAGCAATCGCCTTCCGGGGGGACCCGTACAACCCGCAAGACCACCGACACTGACCACGAGTCTTTCCTAGGTCCTGGGGGCTACCCCACTTTACACGCATTGGTTCCATTCACAAATCTATGCGGGGCAGCTGTTAACCCTAACTTAGAGATGAGGCAAACGCTGCTGGAAAAGCTAAGTGAGAAAACCCGACTTTCACACACCTGCCGTCTCCAAGACCCCTACTACTCTATGTCCTGGGTCTCAAGGGTTGGGTGTGTGGCATTTTAAGTGACGGTTTTCTTCTCTCCTACACCTGTTTAGCCTGAACGTGCACACACATGCTCTGCTGCAGGTGCACTGCCGTATGTGGACCAGCAACGCTCTTTCCTGCCTCGGGTTCTTGTCACCTTCTTCCGGAAAGCTCTCGCCTGCTTTAAAGGCAGTGCCAGGCAGGCCTGGTCAGCCACACAGTGAAATTCCTGCAGTGTCAGAGCTAAGTGCTGGCTGAGATTAACAGCAAAGACAGCAGAGTAATGGGGATAAACTGCACAAAACTGTATTGTAACGCAGACGAAAGTCTAGAAGCACAAGCAGCTGACACCCCTGAGAGCGCAGGTGACTGCGTCTGTGATGTTAATAGCAGCTTGCTGTTTCCAGCGCCTCCATGTGCCAGGGTTTCCAGTCAGTGTTTGTGTTTATCTGCTGCTGGGCTGCCCGATCAAACCTCTGTAGAGATCAGGGATATCTAAATTGACCCAGTATCTGCACGCTGGCTGCTCAGAGGCCATGGTGTGGAACGGCCAGGCCATCGCTTAGATGGGACACAAGCACTTCACTTGCCACTCCTGTCTATTTCATCAAACCTTCTTTTCTCCTGTATATTGACCATAGCAAAGTCTTTAGCCTTCGAGATGCATTTGAAACATCAACTTGCTTTGTTCAAGAGGTTTAAGACACACTTACGTCTTTCTTGCCATGCTCAACACACTGGTGTTTCTGGAACAAAAGCCTTGGCCTGCCCCAGTGAACATTCACACTGAGCATACTGTCGCGAGGCTGCTTGGCCAGCCAGCAGGGGGCAGGAGAGAGCCGCAGGGGCCGCGTGGGGTCCCTGCAAACCCGCCTCACTCCCTCAATCAAGGGCGGTGCCTCCTGCCAATCCAGCGGCTTCCTCCAAGGGGAAGAGGCCTCTTCAGCTGTCACCGCACTGATTTCAGGCGGCTCAACCAATGGGGCAACAGATTCAACTTAAAATAACCAACAACATTGTTTCCAAACCAACATGCTACTAGTGCCTTATCCTTCAATGCTGCTTAAACACGGAAAAGTATGAGGAAAAAAGAGCATGGCATTTACTTCTTAAAAAATAACCCCTCTTCCAGGTTCATTTTACCCATATCATAAAGACTTAGAACTGTAGATTCCCTACAGGAACGTGGAATGGGGGTGGATCCCCAGGTCAGTCACCCCCCCACCACGGGGTTTACACCTCTCCAAGCCCTGTCACCTCATTAAGGAAAGGTGGCGTCTCTGAGCTCTCTTCGCAGGAAGCACCCAAACGGGAGCTAGAGACACAGACACACCCACAACTGCTTTGAAATCCTGAATATATTTAAGGATTTCATTATTAGTTTTTTAAAACGGTAAGAACAAAGTGAGCCTGGTTTTAACCTCTCTGCCACAATAACACCGTGTACATCTGTCTTTTACTGTTTGTTCCTTCTCCAGCAGCTGCTGCATGGCTGGCCGACTGCAGAAGAGCCTCTGGTACTCCCGGGAGGCCCTCGGTAAAAGCGTGAACAGCACGATCACGTCTCAGGACGCGGCACATGTTAGGGTCGCCCACAGACCGCCATTCCCAATGCCTAGAAGGCACTGAACGGGCCTCATGCTCTTTGTAAATGTCAACCTTCCTAAGCTATGTTGTGTTGAAAATTTTTAACTGCAGTCCACACATTATTACGGAAAATTAAGTTTGCAAGGTTGAAGGGTTTTCTGAAAGTCGACTTCTAATCCTGGAAGGAAAAAAAAAATGGGCCAGATGTGGTGCTCACACCTGTAATCCCAGCAGTTTGGGAGGCTAAGGTGGGCAGATCGCTAGAACCCAGGAACTCGAGACCAGCCTGGAAAACATGGCAAAACCCCATCTCTACTAAAAATACAAAAATAATAATAATAATAATAATTAGCTGGGCATGGTTACATGTGTCTAGTCCCAGCTACTCAGAAGCTGAGGTGGGAGGATCACCTGAGCCCAGGAGGTGAAGGCTGCAGTCAGCCAAGATTTGCATCACTGCACTGAAGCTTGGGCGAGAGGGAAACACCGTCTCAAAAAAACAAAAAGTAAAAACAACTGTATAAATAATCATAGAAGGGAGCTGGCCAGGCACGGTGGCTCACACCTGTAATCCCAGCACTTTGAGAGGTCGGGGTGGGCAGATCACCTGAGGTCAGGAGCTTGAGGCCAGCCTGGCCAATATGGCAAAACCTCATCTCTAATAAAAATACAAAAATTAGTGGGGCATGGTGGTGGGTGCTTGTAATCCCAGCTACTGGGGAGGCTGAGGCAGGAGAATCACTTCAACCCGGGAGGCGGAAGTTGCAGTGGGCTGAGATTGCACCAGTGCACTCCAGCCTGGGCAACAAGAGCGAGAGTCCACTTCAAAAATAAAAATAAAAATAAAAATGGAGGGAGCTAATGTTATTCATTTATGGGAAGGGAGAAGAACATTCAGTATCTGTACCTCTCACACACACATCTGCAGTGGTGCCCTAAAGTATTCAAGACACACGTTCCTACAAAGATAGCTCAAAACTACTCACCAAGTTACATGCTAAAAGCACATGCATTGTAAGAATGCTACATGATATTTTTTAAGCATCTGTATCCAATACTTTAGCATACTGGCAGTTTTCCCTTCAGGTGCTGTATGCCTAAATTATTACATGTTTAGTCATTCATTTTAGAATTTATGACTTGCTTTAGACAAAAAATATATTTAAACATAAGCTACTAAATTAATGACTTAGGGGAAAAGTTACTAAGTTAACTTGGAAGTTAAACTTTGCAAACTGAATTTGTTGGACCTCATGCAAGCTAGATGATCAGTTTTTTAAATTATTTGGTGTGTGTTTCTCTCGAGAATGGAAGTCTCTTTACTCTCATCCACTGTGTACACTGCAACCAGCGCCTCTTGTCCACCGCGCCACACTGCAGCCTGCAATTCACCCTGTACCACGCTTTCCACACCTTACCTGAAAGTCTCTAAGTATAACCAAGAAGGAAATGAAAAGCAGATAAATGACCTCCACCCCCACATCCAGCATGCAAATGTTAAACATTCATCATAGTAAAACCAAAAACCCATGTTAGCTCACGATTGTAACTGGTAGAGTTATGTGCATGGCAATTTTAAAAGTCTAGTTAAGTAAAAGCCTAATTGAGACTCAAGAAATACAAAGTTTATACAAAAAGACATCTGCGAACATCGACAGTGAGGAGAGGACTTTACTCTGCATCCAACCTGTCCTGGAAGCCACGGCCAAATGCCAGGTTGTATGGATCCGAAAAGCCGGAAAAAACAAGTGTTGAAATGTGTCCAGTCTCAGCAATGTACAAATTTGATGTAGGATGCTCAGAAACCTTCAATTTCCAATCAGAAAACAGCAACATGAGCAAGTTTCCCAGCAGTGTCCACCTTCTGCCTGCGGCACGTGTAACAAGAACGCTGGCCACCTCCGGGGGAACAGAGGCTTCCTGGTCACATCTGCTCTGGCAGCCGCACAGCTGGCCCCACCACAAACACCTGTCTAATACTGAGGAACCACTGCTCCCTGGGCTTTCCTCACTCTAGCTGGGAGAGCGTATTTACAGAGTACTTTATCGACTGAGTCCTCGTTCAATGCGTCAAGCTTGTTGAAGGCAGGGCAACCCCATTCCTGGTCCAATTAAGTGAACTGAGCAGAGCAAACGCCTCGACTTGGACGGCAATCAGTCACGACAGCAGTGGCCACTGTTCACAGGGCACTGGCTTTGTGCCGGGAACAGTTCCAAGCGTCTTCTCTCTGTCCGAGGAATGTGCACTGCAACCCTGTGGGGCTGTTTGCAGCGTCCACCAGAGTTCTGAGGCAGCCAAGTCCAGGCTGTCTGTGGGCCTCGCCACGTGGCCGTCCACGTCCCCTGTAGACCAGACCTCACTGCAGGGACCGGGGGTTCCAGGGTTGCCTTGAGGCACATGCTCCCTTCGCCACCTCCTTCTGGCCCCTGACATCAACGCTCACCACTGCTGCCAACACTTGATTTTCTCATGGCTCCTGAGGGGTCTGTTCTGCCCTTCCCTGCTCCCTGCGTCTGGCTTGGAGGGTGCCCACATCAACGCCAACGCTCACGTCATCACCAACCCTTCCACGGGGCTTGATGCCTAGGAGTCTCAACGTCAGAAAGACAGATTCCTGTGCTTGTTGGAGAATTGCTTCCCATTGTAGAAGTGAAGGAGATAAAATTCTAGGTGCCTGCAATAACCTCATTTCCACAGCTAAGCAACTTCAGTAGTAGCACAAACCAAAGAAAAGCTTTTCTTTTTAACTTCTTTTATACAAGCTAAATACAATTTAATTTTTACATCCATGTTCTCATCAGCTCCCACCTGGTGAGCAGGCAAATAGTAATTTTCAAAGAAACAAATTGTTCCATAATTTTAACATTTAGCATTATCACTATTAAGCAAGAATTATCCCAAAAATACACGATGATCTTGTTCTCACATTCAAAAATTGATTGTCATACAGTGAAATAGCACTTAATGCAAAGGAAAATTTCTTTTCAGGTTACTGTTCTGGGAAAAAAAAAAGATTTCTGGCAAAGAGATAAACATTTATTATGTAACAATCCAAAATGCCTCTGGGAAAAATAATGTCATCCAATTAGTTCTTTAAAGTGTTACAACTGCAGCTGAGTTTTAATAGTAATTTGTCCATAATTATCAAAAGAATCTTTAAAAATCTTAATACTGAAAGAATAACCATAAATGGATATAAAACGCAAAGCAGAAGAGTTAACATTTGCGGTAGATTTTGGCCCATATTTTTAACATATGTATAGTTATTTACCTAGCTGAAGCTTATCCCTCTCCTCCTAGGCTCTTCAAGACTGATTTTCAAACATAGACTGGCTTTTGGTACATGAAGGCAGCTTTAAAAGATGTCAGGATTGGGCCGAGAACAGTGGCTCAAGCCTGTAATCCCAGCATTTTAGGAGGCCAAGGTGGGCCGATCACTTGAAGCAAGGAGTTCGAGACCAGCCTGGCCAATATGGCAAAACCCAGCCTGTATTAAACATTTTTGTAATTAGCCAAGCGTGGTGGCTCACACCTATAATCCCAGCTACTTGGGAGGCTGAGGCAGGGAGAGCTGCTCGAACCCAGGAGGCGGAGGTTGCAGTGAGCCAAGATCGCACCACTGCACTCCAGCTTGGGCGACAAAGTGAGACGGTCTCAAACAAGAACTTAGCCCTCAGGAAAAGCGTTGAGCACCCCCCACCCAAACCAATCCAAGGAATCACATGGCAATGGTTATCATCTGATTTTGACACAATAAAGTTCTATTCTCCTCTCTAAACACAATGGTAAACACCTGCCATCAGCCCACACAAACTCCCAGGACCCAGTAACACCAGACTAGCAAGATCAATGGGCCACGTATGCAGGGTTCAGCCGCAGAAAGTGATGGCACCAAGAATGGTGGGTGCTCAAACCAGATTCCTTGCTTTCGGGGTGGAGGGGCTTCCCAGGAAGATCTAGTCCAGCGGGATGGTTTCCTCTTCCACCATGAGGAGGAAATGGGGGGTTTCCTGAGGGCACTGACAGGACTTGGGTCTCTGCCCCTTTGTCCTCTGTCCTGTTATGGGATGAGGGTGGGCTGAAGGCAGGTTCTCCCTACATCTTCCGGGCAGGAGATGGAGCTGACAGGTGGACAACGGCTTTTCCAAAACGTTCCCGTGTTTATAACCTGTTATCAACCTGTTTTCCCTGAAGATCAGTGAAGCAGCATCATTGATTCTCTTCCATTAGGGACAACCCGGTGGTATGGGAGGCAGGAGACGGCATCCGTGCTGGGTCAGCCTCTGCGCGGGTCTGAGTCAGTCACTTGTGCCTGGGCCTCAGCGTGCTCGTCTGTCAAATGGGCGGCCCCACAGACCAGTGACTTTCAACCAGAGTTCCAAGGAGGTTGCCCAAGGACAGGGAGGGGGTAGAAGAGGAAGAAAGCTGTCCGGGGAGCGGGGAGGGGGCTGTAGAGGGAGGAGCGTGGAGAGGGGAGCAGAAGGGCAGTTTTCTGAGGAGGAGGACCAAGTTTCTGAGGTGTCTTGGAGTCAGAGTTGGCAGTGGCTTGGGCTCTAGGCCCTGTTGCATAGTTTCAGGCTTTATTTATATTTGTGGACTCTTTAAAAGATTTAATTTGAAGAAAACCGGAGTTGGGGATACCTTGCTTCTAAAACACAATTTCTCAAGCCTGAGACTAAGTACTAGGCATTGCTCATTCTGTTACCGTCCTTTCCTCCTATTTAAAATCAGCCGCACACCCCCAATCTCCCTTCAGTGTAAACACCACCTTTTCCAAGGATCTCAAACAGCAGAGCGAGCAGCCCGTGACCCCGGCTGTGGGCACGAGGAGCGAAGAGCAGACGTGCAGTGAGGGCTGTGGACGACACGAGAGGCCGAGGCCCAGCACCTCCCTGCACCACTGCGCTCTGCCAGGCCTAAAGGACATCCTCGCCTCTGGGGTGAACAAGCAGCACAAGCTATCAACTCTTATTCCAAAAGAACAGGAAGAAAATTCAAACGAATTTAACACAGTTATCCCAACACAACACTGCAGCAGCCCAGAAACAGGAGGGCCAGTGAGCCTGAGATGGGCAGTTCCCACAGCAGGACAGCAACGTTGGCGTTAGGGCTTTTTGGCAAAAAAAAAAAAAAAAAAAAAAAAAAGGCAAAAAAGGTAACGTGGGCCACCCATTATTTCCTGCCAGTGGAGAGACACCCACAGGCCCCCAGACGCCAACGGCCCCTGGAAACGAGCCCACGCAGCACCTCGGGCCTTCGCATGAGCAGGCACGTGGTGTCCTCAGCACCCCGCCCGGGACACACACACCACACTTGACTTCCACACCTGAGGGTCCAGGGGAATGTCGGGAAGTCCCCAGAGGACAGGGCATCCTGTGAGGGCCCTGCAGGGCTACGCACCTCAGAGGGGCCCCCGGGCAGCTGCTCTCTCCCCAAAGGATGAGCCAGTCCTGACCACACCCAGATCACGGTGGCCTCCAAGCTGAGCACCAACATCTCACGTCCAAAAGGATGCGCAGGTGCCTGGTGCGCGTGGAGCCCAAGCCCCTCCCAGAGCTCAGGACAAACCCAGCGTCCAGGCCCGGGGCCGTCACCAGCCAGGAGAGGCGCCCGGGGCACTTCCCAGCGATGGCCACGGGAAGTAACAACTCAGGCCCATCAGGGGCTTCCCTCACTCTGCAGGTTTTCGAAGTGGAGTCAGAGGTTCAGGTCTAGTGGCACAAACAGCGACGGACCCCATGGAAATGCGGGCGTGGCCCCTCCATCCCAACAGCCTGCATGGCTGCTCCTTTCTGCTCCCATCACACACGTCCCCACCCAGCCAAGCCCCTTCTCCTCTTCCCCACTGGATTCGTCAAATCAAATCTCGCTGTCCTTGGCAAATGTACCATTAATTTATTTACTGCCCAGAACCAAAGCACACTTCCAGTTAACATGACACCCCCGCTACGATAGAACAACCTTAATTCAGGCATGACGCAGAGAAACAGGGGGAGGAGGGGTCGAGGGTCATCCTGGAATCGGCAGCTGTTTTCTGGGGAAAGTCTCCGTCCCATCCGAGCCCGACACTCGTGCCACACCGTCCCCGTGGTGTCCGAAAGCTCCATGAAGACAGGGTCACTCTGACCCCTTCACACCCACAACGCCAAAGAGGAGCAGGTGTTCAGGAAAAGTCTCCTGCTAGTGGTGAAGACAGGAATAATTCCTCGTGGTGCCCAGAATGTCAGGAGAAAACAAGGCACCACGTGGACACCTTCCAGGTGAATTTTGGAATGACTCTACCGAATGCCAGTCATCCTTTTTCAGAAAATCAATACCAGGAAACATGTGTCACCAGCAGAGAGATGGTCCCTTTGATGGCTTACACACACACCTACGTTACACTGAATTTATCTCAAGCCACCTTCTCTGTGCTAATGTAAAAAGTCTCCTTTATTAACCAGTAGCCTTTTTCATCTGGTGCTTTTTAACAAGCAAACGGTCCCGTAACACTCAGGCATTGTCTAAAACATCAAATGGAAGCCTAGAATCCTCTTCCGTGCAGCTTCACTGCAAAGTATTTTGACGTGAGCCAAATCGTGCTATTCCTACATCTCCATAGGAAACTCAAGGCTTCATCAAGGAAACGCAGCATCATTTCTGCTAGGCACAGAAACTGGTGGGGTGGGGATGGGGTTGAGGGAACATTACATAGAAAGCACACCCCGATAATCACCTGCACGAGAGCCACACCGGCCGGCAAGCCCCTGTCGGCTCAGTCTCTGCAAAGTCACAGGCGTGAGACCTGGAGGGCAGACACCTGGCACTGCTGACCACCCCAAGGTCGTGGCCTCTGCCCCTTCTCTGCTGCCCATCAGTTCCAAGCTTCTGGCAACACCGCCGGCTGCCCCCACTGCCTGATCGACTCTTCGTGAAAAGCAAATGTTGCCAGAATAGCTTATGAGTACATCTGCCAGGAAAGCAGCTCCGATTGACGCTGAAACCCCGTTCTCACACCCCTGGCAGCTCCCCTGCCCCCGATGTGTACATGCTTGCAGCTCTGACCTTGCTCAGTGTCCACACAGGCTCTGTCCCCTGGAGAGCTGAAGGCAGACTCAATGTTGAGTCAGAAATACACAAAGAGGGTGACGATTACGAACTGCCTGCCTGTCCCCTAAAACACAGGCTGAAATCCTCACCCCCTCAATTCGATGCTGTCAGGTGGTCTTTGGGAGGTGCTGAGTTCCCGAGGCTGGAGACCCTTGAATGGGGTTTGTGCCTCAGAAAGGAGCCCAGCAAATCCGTCACCCTCCCACTGTGTCAGGGCCAGAGAGAAGGTGTGTGCGAACCAGGAAGGGGCCCACACCAGAACCCACCCGTGCGGCACCCTGATCCCACCTTTCAGCCTCTAGAACTGAGAAATTCCTGTTGTTCAGAAGCCACTCAATGGTGTTTCGTTACAGCAGCCTGAGCTGCCTGAGATGACGATGCTCACCGTCCTATGGAGACAGCTACTCCCCTCTCCCAGAAAGAGGGGTTTAATTAAAATCCCTGTCTCTCCTCCCGGCCACCACAGATCTTACTCTCCCCACCCCGTAAGCCAGCAGTTGCTAGGATTAAAGGAAAAGGAGGATCGTTTTAGACCAGCCCCTCCATGTTGGTCTGAAGCCTTTGACTTTGCCCACTTGCACGGTGGCCGCGTCAGCGGGTTCCCCATGCCAGCTCTGCATCTGCACCGGGTCCCAGGCTCTGCACAGACTTCTCCAGTTGCCCGTCCAGCACAGCCATTTCCCCTTCTCCTTTGCAGATTGTCCTTCAACATCCATCCACCGTCTCTGCAACTCAGGGCCTTCCGATCCAGCCATTCAGGGTGAGCCCAGCCGTGCACTGGAGTCCTTGGCTCAGGTATCCCAGGCCCAAACCGTTGGCACCAACGATCTACTGGCTGTGGGGTCTGCACAGCCACTAGCTGCCCCAGCCACACCAGGGCCTGGGAGGGGAGGCAGAGGAAGCTGTGAAGCTGCCAACAGCCGCGCGGGGACAGGGCCCCCTGGGATGAGGAGGATGCCATGGAAGGAAATTCAGAGAAAGAAAGAGCCCAGGGCTGGACAGGTCATGCCCGAAGCCTACACTGCTGAGTTTTCCAGGTTTCTGAACTCAATCGCTGACCCATATAGCACGTTTCCCGAGTGCTGACCCATGGTGGCATTGGATACGCAATAAAGCAGGACTCCCACCTCCCCCTTCCCCCCCACATACACGGGGCCTCCGTCCTGGCGGAAAGTCAGGCCTGGGCGCCCAGCTGGCACAGTGAGCCTGGGAAGGTGGCCGTTTCAGACGGACAGTGGGTGCAGCCTTGCCAAAGCCCAGTAGTCACCTGCACTGCCACAGCCAGGCTGAGTCCGGATCAGCTGCACAGAAACCTGACCCTCTCAAGGGCACGCCTGAGCTCATTAGGGACAGACACTGTCTCCTGCTTATCTCCAAGACTTTCTCTGCATGTCTAGTTACAAACGGACGACGCAGTCTCGAAAGCACAGATCCCAGGCCTCCCCCTGCTCCTCTCCTTGGTGCCATTGACGGGGAGGGGCCGGTATGGCCGCGAAGCCGCACACCCACAGCCACTCTGCCGCTGAGACACCGGCCTTCAACAGTTACTTCTGCCAAAGAACCCTGCTCGATCTTGGAGCACACCATGGCGGGCGGGAAGCTCCACCCAGAGAAACAGCGATGCTTCTCCCCAGAGCCAACGGAGGGCACCCCCCACCCTGCATTCAGCAGCTTACTTACATTCTGGAAAACATCTGAATTAATGGGGAACACTAGAAGGCCGTGTGAAGTCTCAGCGAGTCCAAAGGTTTCTGAACCAAGACTACTGGGGTCGACGAGCTCACAGGGAAAGTTTCCACACGGGCCTTCAACAAGCAACACTCAGCAGAGCGCGCCACGCTCTGGGCAGAACCTCAGACACCAAAGTCACATCAGAGCCAACAGCAACTGAAACACAGCGCTCTGCTAAGATGTGTGCGTTACCTGCAGAAAGTTACTAGACACTAAGATGGGGGAAGAAAAGGATAAGGTTAGAAACAAATATTAAAGTAATTTCTGCATACAAAAAAATTCTATATCCACTGGCTTTCTTTCTGGAAGTAACAACTTTTACATGAGATGCACATCCCAGTTGGAAGGAGTCTGGGTTCTCCGTGGGCAGAGACAAGGGCGTGCCCTGAGGCCATCCTGGCCTGCCTGAGCACCTCCCTGCTCTGCCTCCAGCCAGCTCCTTCCGGCACTCAGCCCGCTGCTCCCAGAGCCCGCACTGCTTCTGCTGCTGTCAATCTTCTGCTGCCAAACTTTCACTTTAGGGCAAATAAGTTGGAAACTAGAAAGTTATAAGACCCCTTGGCTTTTTAAGAATTTGTCTTTTCAGAAAACAAAGATGTTGCCCCCATCTGCATGTTCATGGATATGTGTTTTTATATATATTTTCATCAATATTTACGAAAGCATGCACTGTTGGCTACATTCAGTTTAATTACATTTGATGTAAGAAGTTTTAAATTCAAGGAATCCAGGCACTCAAAATTTAAGCCCTCTGACATCTATTAATCAAATGGAAATATGACAGGTAGATATTACAAAAATCAGGAGAAGTGGACTTTTAGATATTTCCACAAACGTAATGTATATATTAGTACACAAATGAGCATTTTCACAAATCTTTGAACTCAAATTCCATTCTTTTTACAGGTAAATCAATATCCATATGTGATTTTAAGCAGCTCAAGCATCAGCTCTTAAAAACAACCAGAAATACTGCGGGCAAATTCCACCGAGCAGCAAGTAACGGAACTGCATCCAACAACCCAGGTACCTCCCCTGAGGCATCTGGAACACCAGGATTAGGAGCAGCCTTTGGTTTCTGAGGTGCCCAAGAGTGGGGACTCCCAACTCCCCAAGTCTAAGAAGGCGTCAGCGATAAGGAAAACTGGTCAAAAAATCATCCCTGCCGGCTCCCTGCCACAGACTTAGAGATCTCACTTCCTCTCTGCCCCACAAAGCCTGACTCCTGGTCCCAGCCCTGCTGCTCATTGGGGTGAGGCTGTGGGCGTCACTGCACCTGTAAGGGGAGAAGCTGGTCAGGATACAGGATCCTGGCTATCCCGGCAGTGCTGAAGCTGATGCTGTAATTAACTTTGTAGTGAGTTACTGAATGCAAAGGTTTAACTTCTGAATAATTTAGATATGCGTATTCTAACAGGGCAATCCTGAGGGTAGAACACAGGCCACACCTTCAAACTGATGCTATCTGGCTAGCACTCTTTTTTGTTTGCCTTTTCAAGAGATGTTTTTAAAAGCAGTTTTCAATTCATAGCAAAATCAGGAGGAAAGTACAGAGTCCTCACATATCTCCTTCCCCAGCACAGGCAGAGCCTCCATCATTCTCCTGCCCCCACCGGACAAGCACGTCTGTACGACCGACAGACCCGCGTCAACACGGCACCACCACCCACAGTCCACAGCTCACACGAGGGCTCGGCCTGCTGCTGCTCACTCTGTGGGTTTCAGACGTGGAACGGCATGGATCCCCCATGAAAGCCCCACCCGGAGTGGCTTCCCCACCCTACACATCCCCTATGCTCCTCCCATTCATCCCTCCCTTCCCCAACCCCTGGCAGCCGCTGACCGTTTTACTGTCTCCACAGCTTTGCCTTTTCCACACTGTCCTGTGGTTGGACTCAGACAGCAGGCAGTTTTCCAGATTGGAGACTCACTTAGCAACATGCGTTTAAGATCCGTGTCTTTTCATAGCTTAGTGGTCCAGTTCTTTTTAGTGCTGAATACCCCAGTTTCTGACATAACAGTTTATCCATTCACCTACTGAAGCGCATCTTGGTTGCTTTCTAGTTTTCGCAATTATAAAGCTGCTGTCAACATCTGTGTGCACATTTCCGAGTGGAAGTAAACTTTCAGCTCCTCCAAGTAAACGTCCAGGCCTGTGATTGCTCCTGTGGTCGGAGTGCTTAGTTCCACAGAAAACCGCCACACTGCCTCCTGCCGCAGCTGCCCCACTTCCCCCAGCGATGAGTGAGAGTCCTGATGCCCACACATCCACCAGCACGCGGTGGTGTCGGAGTTCCAGTATTGACCAGGCTGCTGGGTGTGCAGTGGCGCCTCGCCCTACGACATAAGACACGGGCCATCTTTCCACATGTAGATTTGCCATCTGTGTATCTTCTTTGTTGGGGTATCTGTCCAGGTCTTTGGTCCATTTTTAATCAGGTTGTATCATTTTCTTGCTGAGTTTTGAGAGTTCCTTGCATGGTTTGGATAACAGCCTTTATCAGATGAGTCTTTTACAGATACGTTCTCCTCGTCTGTGGCCTGGCCTCTCATGCTCCTGAGACACTATGTTTATTTTAAAAAACACTTTAGACAGAAGATGGACCTCCCAGCCCACCATGGTTCTCATTTTGGCCGTGGTCACCACCCTCCCAGCCCTGGTTCCCACCTTTCCACGATCTGCTGGTCCTATGGGCATCAACCCATACTAAGTCCCTAACATATCTCCAATGATGGCAACGTCAAAGCAGGCAGTTTGCAGGTAGGAAGGAGCTGATGGAGGCCGGAGCGGAGTGTGAAGGCCAGCGGCTTCATCTCTTGGGGACAGGCAGGCCTCTCAGATGTCCCTCTGGGTCACCTCCCAAATGAAGTACCTGCCTTGGCCGTGGGCAGGAAGCAGGACCTGGCCCAGATCCCAGATTTGACCCGGCACAGCATTTACAGGTGAGCCTCCGTAACCGGAAACTCAACTCTCTGGGGAGAATGCATTTTCATTATCAAGGCTTTTAGGCTTTTAATTAAGAAACCAAAGAGCAGTGCCTGGAGTGAGGATGCAGGGACTCTGCGTGACCCACACGCTCATTTCCACCTGGCGCAAAGGACCCTGGAGTGAGGGTGCAGTGCCTGCTGAGTCACCAGCACACTCATCGTTTCTACGTAAAGAACCCTGTGAGTCTGTCGCAGGACTTTTTAGCCTAGACCTAAAAATTCACAGCCCAGGAAACCCTAAGCATTTTAGGAACCTGATGGGTGGGCCAAAGGGATCTCACAGAGTTTGGTGCTGGCTGTGGGGCCAGCAAAGGGCGGCTGGGGCTTCCCGCAAGCACTCCCGGGAGGCTGTGCACTGGCCCGAGGCTGGTTCCGCCTGCTGTCCTCAGTTCTCATGCCCAGCCATGAGGGAAGCCCCCCCTTCCAGAGCAGTCCCTGGCTCCAGGCCCTAATGTCCATGTCCAGGCCCCTGGTGGGGCAGCTTTTACCCCAGGGAGGCTGGGACTGGAGAGAGCCTGGAGCTCTAGGCAATCGTGGCAACCACGTACTTTCCAAAGTGGCTGCAGACAAACTCCTGCTTCCAAAACCTGGCACGGGCTGCGTGAGGCCTGGAACGTGGGAAGCGCACTTCACAGGGTCCCTGCTCAGACGCAAAAGCTAGGCTAAGAGCAGGAAATTAATTACCCTCATGGTCATCAAGTAAAATCACAGTCACTTAGACCTATGTGTGATTAAAAGTATATACATTATAGAAGTGTATATAGATGTAAATATATACATGCTTGTTTTTCTTTTATATACCTTATATATATGTATATATGTGCATATGTATAAAACATGGATGATAAACCATAGTTAAGATTTCAAATCTCAAAGATCTCAGAAGCAAATTACTATCCTTAAATTCTAAACAAAAATGTAACATTTTACATTCTTGCAAACGTTAGTTTTACAACATTATTAGAGACAACCTCGTGGTCCTCTTGGAAGAGATTGCAGCACGTGAAGGATTTCAAGTTCTCTAAGTATTAGCATTTTATTTTAAAAACTAAGAATGCGGCCGGGCGCGGTGGCTCAAGCCTGTAATCCCAGCACTTTGGGAGGCCGAGACGGGCGGATCACGAGGTCAGGAGATCGAGACCATCCTGGCTAACACGGTGAAACCCCGTCTCTACTAAAAATACAAAAACTAGCCGGGCGAAGTGGCGGGCGCCTGTAGTCCCAGCTACTCGGGAGGCTGAGGCAGGAGAATGGCGTAAACTCGGGAGGCGGAGCTTGCAGTGAGCTGAGATCTGGCCACTGCACTCCAGTCCGGGCGACAGAGCGAGACTCCGCCTCAAAAAAAAAAAAAAAAAAAAAAAAAAAAAAAAAAAACTAAGAATGCACCACACTCTCAATTTCTATTTTAAATAATCACTTTCACTGAGAGATTCTATGACTTGCTACACCTTGAAGATTTCCAACAATAGCAGCTCATTAGTTTAAGCATTAGGGAGTTCATTTTTAAATACAACCACTGATTAAGAAAAACTGCTCTCCAGGACTTTCACTCTTTTAAAGTGTAATGATGTCTCTCTATACTCAAGAACAGAAAAAACGCCCGTGCAGATGTTTCCAAAGCAATTCAGATGAGATGGTCTAGAAACACAGTTTAAGACAATCATATTTTCAAAAAAAAAGAATCACGTTTTCAAGGTCAGAAGATCAAGACCAAATTCTGAAGGGTCACCTTATATTTAAATTATTTCATGTGTTTGTCATTTGGGTGGAACATGACATCTTTAAGATAACCAAATAATGCATCACAGCCCTTAAAACCGACAGCATAATATCTCGTTTTAAATACACTTACTTTTGTCACATTTTCATTTTATAATTTCAAAATTTCTAAAGCTCCTAAAGCCTCAAATTGAGATAGAATTTGACTTTGACAATTCCCAAGTCACAAGCAGGTTGTATGTCCACAGCTATTCGCAATGTGGTTTCTGATGGCAGCTTCTATGAACGCACATGAAATCCCTCTGGACTGCAAAGGCTGACTCAGCGTGTCTCAGAATGAAAATATATACATTTGTGATGGACAACAGAGCACAGTACAGATACTAATTACTAACACAACAGGAAAGTCTATAGCACTTCTCACACAGAACGAATGCAAAGTGTTTGAGGAAAAGTCTTTCCAACTGAAAATATCAGAGCTGATTGGAACAAAGAAGATTCTGAAGAAGATGCTGACTGCTTTAAGATACTTCAGAATTTTCCTCATCCGCAAGTGAAAATGAACCTCCCGCTTGCCCACTGAGGACAGGGAGAGAACAGGGTAGGATAACAGGCCTTCAAACACTTCATGGGGGGAGAAAGGAAGACGGGCCAGCCCCATACACCCATCGGCACACCCACACCAGCTGTGCAGATGACTCAGCTAACTGCAATGGCCAGGCATGTCAGTGAGACAGCCGGGCACGGGTGACCTGCCAAGAGACAAGATGGCCAAGTTTGGGCAGAATCCCTGGAGGGTAGTCACTCCAGAGCCTCTCAGGTCTGTGCCCAGGAATCTGCATTTCCAAGTAGCCCAGGTGAGCTGCTGCCCAGAGGCCCTCACCAGTCATGGCTCGCACAGGCAGTGGAATCCCGTGTGCCGCCGCCTCCTCCTCCTCCTGCAACGCCTGGCGTGGATTTTCCTTAATTGACAACACCTCGCTCTATGCCTTCTCTCACCACTGGTCCTGAGTTTACTCAACTAACAGAATAGAAGGGAACTACAAGGGAAAGCATCCACCTGAAACAGGACTGACCGGGGCTCGTGTCAGCGGACACGCCAAACGCAGCACATATCCGTGCACGGCTCACCACTCACAAAGCCCACAGCAGCGCGGTTTCCACTCAACGTCCAGGTGGCTGTGGGCAGGGAGAAGATGCTGCACAGTTGTTTCTATGCTAAATACTTAAAGCTATGAATTACATATAGAAAAGTATTTGGCATACAAATGTGTGCATTTATGTTAATTACATGAAAACATGTAATCCAGGTGTTTCGGTTCATACCACTGTGGAGACTTTTCAGTTTGTTTTCATACAACTGCCCAACTGGGGCCCAGAAACAACACCTACCAGCTGTGCCACTGCATCTGTTTTACTGTCACACACCAGCCCTGCCCCCCCAACACACAAGCATGACACTTATTAAAAAATTAATTTACGTTAGTTTTACAACATTATTAGAGACAACCTCGTGGTTCTCTTTGAAGAGATTGCAGCACGTGAAGGATTGCAAATACAAGTATGTTCTGGGTCTCCTGATCTCAAGACCCGTCCACACTGGTGGCTTTAACGGTGCTTCGTGGAAACTTCTGGAAGACGTGTGTCATGTCTAAGAGCAAACGGGCATTCACACTTCAGCACTGTGTGCCTCTTCTTTCCTCCATCCCGTGGGCACCATCTTCTCCCAGGGAGCTGGTGCTGTGCCCTGAGGCTCTGTCCTGCCAGTCCCTGCCAAGTCCCTGGTGCCATTGTGGAGAACAAGCCTCTGCCTGTCCAGGTGTGTTGGGCAGAAAGCAACTCATCCAAATCTGTTTAAAAACCACACATTTGCGACACCTATAGGCCTCAGAAGGTGGAGGCAGACAGGATAAGGGCAGCTAGCCTGGAGGCTGAAGATCAAGCCCGTCTGTCTGGGGACTGATGGGTGCTGTCTGCAGTGAGCCACTGCACGTTCAGCGAGACTGTCTGGCTCCTCACCCTCCACCAAGCCTCCACCTGCCGCGTCTGGCCTGGATTCTCTGACGCCTGCACGGCCTTCACCTGGTTCATAACTCAGCTCACAAAGGTACCCGTACCGCGGCAAGGACGGCGGCGCTCGCACCTGCGGCCATTTGTCCTCTCTGCATCTAGCTCCTCTCCCTGAGGCAACAGCACCTCTGAAGTCACAGCCTGGCCTCCCACCTCTCCCCCATCCCGGTCGTCTTGGCGTGTTGCTCTGCTGCCCACACCTCAGCAAATACTGATTAGGCAGAATCACCCAGAAATCTCTTAACCTGGATTCTGGCTGCTGCTTTTGTAATTTGTAGTATTTGTACTTCTGGTGTGATTTGAGGAACAACAAATTTTAAAATTAGAGCAGAAAGATGGGGTTTTTATTCTTTCCTTTCTACTTGCAACCTTGAAAATTCTAGTAGCAACAAGGGTTTGTTGAAAGTAACTTCCACCAAATAGAACCTATTACAAATGGACTACAGGGTGTCAAATAACCACACAGATGTAAATAGAGATGCAGACACAGATATAAAAGCCAATGGTTAAACCAGACTGAGAAATGCATGACAGTTTGTAGGACTTCTAAAACTTGACATAAATGTTGGCTAAGGGATATAAGATGTTATGAGATGAGTGAGATGCTTGGCCTAGAACCACAGGCTCTCTCCTCTTTACAGCAGAAAATCCATAAGGAAGTCAAATCTGAAAGAACCAGGTACCTCTGAACGGCATACTCAGCCATCCTTCCCATCCCTGGGCCAGCTGCGGTGAGTGCAGCCAGTCGTTCACCACCGTCCATCATCCATCCTCCAGGCCACAGCCACACTTTACTCCCAGCCCCCTGCCACTATGTAGATTAGGTAAATCATGGCCACTCTCACCCTAAGCCTCCCCCGTGCCGCACCAGCGTGGCAAACACCCAGTCCCAACCACAGCAAAGACAGCTGTGCCGTGGGAATGCAGAGCAGGGGTCTGGAAGGAACCTGGATCCCTGAACACCTCATGGAGTAGTCAGCAGCCTAGAACTTCCTCCCTGAAGGGTTTGCAAGAGAGAAGACCTCCTTGATTCCTCAAGCTACAATACTGCAGAGTCTCTGGTCACAGCATCCTTATCTACCCTCGTCAGGAGCCGTTCATGCTCATCAAGACATGAGAACAAAACTGCAGTGGCACAGTCACACACACACCCAGAACGCAGACCACCTGCCGCTCACATTCATCGTATCAACACCAAAAAGCCACCGTGGTAGATATCCTGGATGTGGAGACTCGGTGGCTTTTTGCTGGAGATGCGCTTTGTGCATTTATTGCACGACCATCTTGGCGTCAGGAGGGGCTGCGCAGATGGCAGCTGTGCACGTCACAGGGAGTCTCACGCGCTGGACTCTCGGCCAGCTCTCAGCATCAGCGCCCGCAGGGTCCTCTCCTCTGGGAGCACGTGCTTGGATGCCACAGTGTCCTGTGGATCCACACAACAGCACTGTGTGCCCCAGGAGCTTAGAAAGTACCACTGCATCAATGTGTCCACAGGTGAGGCCGGGGGCAGAAGCCAGCCTCAAGCAGTTACGGTCCTCCATGGGGCTGGCGTCCAGGCAGGAAGGCGGCTCAGCAGCTCTCACTGTGGAACTCCCTAGGTCCCCACATGAACAGAACCTAAGTAACACGCAACCAACAACAGGAACGAGAACACGACCGGCAGTTTCTGAGATGAGCAAGCTGGGCTGATCATGAGACACCTGAGGTGGACGGTGCCAGAGCCCCTCCCAGTGACCTGTGAGGACAGCGCTGCCGGCACCTCCCTAAAACCAGCCCAAGTCGAGTTAGACTCGAGGCTTCCCAGGAGTGGGCAGATCCATTCACTCCCACAGTCTGAACCTTCTAGGCCATCTCATGGCCCTCATCTCACAAATGGGAACCAGAACACTGCACCATAGACCCGGCCCCAAGCCCCCGTTCCTTCCTCTACACCACACACCAGCAGAGTGTGAGCACTTAGGGACTAGGCATTCATGTAAAATACTGCTTAAAACTTCTGATTTAGAAAGTGTTTAATTCCTACTCACAGAGCTCAAAGTGTTCTTTCCTAGGAGGCAGCAGCTGTAATTAAGCATGAGAGAAGGGATCAGAGTGGTGCCAAGTATTAAATACTCATCTAAATCTATTCACCATGTCGCCACGCTCCTGTCACCTGCTTTTCTGTCCTTAAAAGACACAATAGTTAGTTTTCAAAATAGACAACCTGTTTTACTGATGCCTAGCTATAAAGTAGCGAGCTACGTATCCAAATGGGAGATATGGGAAAACAAAAGACAGGAGACAAATCCTCAACACTGTAAAACAGAAAATGTCCACAAGCGATCAGGTGGGAGGGCAGCTGCAGCAGCACCTGGCTCTGTTGCGTTGTGAGCCAGCCACGTGGGCTGGACAGCTCACTTAGCCACTGAAATTACATCACCTAAGATTTTGTTGCAGTTACTTTGATAAATTCTTCCTCCTGCTATAGAGTAAGGTTTAGCTTTATTTTTTATTTTTTGAGTTGGAGTCTCGCTCTGTCACCCAGGCCAGAGTGCAGTATTACAATCATGGCTCATCGCGGCCTTGACCTTCTGGCTCAAGCAATCCTCCCGCACCTCAGCCTTCCAAGTAGCTGGGACCCACAGGCGAGTTTCATTTCTTTGCTCATGAATTCCTATTTCACCGTGGGGCGGGCCCATCAGGGCCATCTGCCAGGACATCCACCTTGCCGACCGGCTGTGTGGTCTCTAAGGTGGATGCACTCCAGTAGCCCGGGCTCTGCACGAGATGCTGAGTCTCTAGGTCTGCCGCCGTCTAAGGGACTGACAGCCCGGAGCATCCCAACATGCCACTGTGAGCCAGCCTTTATTCCACAGGGCGACTCTGCTTCCCGTGACGAGATGCAGCACATGAGCACAGATCAAAGGGTGTCAGCAATAACACATTCCCCAGGTACTAAGCAGAGGACCAAGGTTTAGTTCCTTATTTGCTATTGGCTTGATTCAGAACAGCTTTCTGGGATCCTGGGAACAAACATCTCTGACTGGTGAAAATTCTGGCTTTAGTAACGGAAGGATCACCTAATGCCCATTTTGGAACTGCTGTTCTCATCAGAACTTGAGGCCAAAGGGAAAAATAAAAGGGGGGCCAAGATCGTGACCACCCCAGTTTGTACATAGGCTGGGCACACTGGCTCACATCTGTAAGCCCAGCACTTTGGGAGGCCGAGGTGGGAGGATTGCTTGAGGCCAGGAGTTCAAGACTAGCTTGAGTAACACAGCAATACCCTATCTCTTTAAAAAGGAAAAAAAAGGTTATTATAATAGTAACAAAAAGGTTAATACAATAAATTACTATGTCAACATGGCACCCCCCGCTGTCAGATGAAGGTGCACTCTCTGTGGCTACGATGAGGTCCGATGAGGCCCGGAGAGAAATGTAACCAGGCATCACTAGGGAGGCAGGTCGGACCCCAAAGCCCCACAGCACTAACTCCTGTACAGTTTGTTAACCAGCATGAAGTCTCCTCCACAATCAGAAGCCTGGTTTAGAGGGACGCTGCCCAGGGGACCGGGTGGACTCCAGACGCCGGCTGAAGAGACAGCCCACCCTGGGACCCTGCCGCAGCCCCACTGGAACAGAATGGCCTCGTGAGTGTCCTTTCCCCACAGAGCTGCAGACCCTGAGCCGTCCGGCTGTAGACTGAGGCTGCGCATAAACGTCTGCGCCCAAGCAGCTCACCTTTGTACATGACACGCCAGTCCACCTCATTTCAAATGTTACGCTCGCCCCAAGGCGAACATGGATATTACAGGTTAACTCACTGCAGCGCGTGCTAGACTTTCCCTGTAAGTGTTCAGACATTGCACGAACCAGATGAAGACAACTCCACTTTCCCTGTAAACATTCAGACATTCCACGAGCCCGATGAGCACACACAGCCAACAAATGCCCGGAAAGTGTAACGCCGCAGGCCTCCTCCCCTCCGGAGGGGCGTGTGCTTACAGCTCTCCCGAGACCACATTTCCCAAAGCACAGACGTTACTCTGAAAATAAAACCTTTTTCCTTCCTTTGTACATCTCGTGGTCATGTTAACAACTATTGCTACAAATGCAGACAAACGGGGTATCATCCGTGCTGGTCACCGAATTCCTAGCACCAAAGCTTCAGGGCCCCCCAGTCTGAAGGAAGCTTCTATCGCCCTAAAGCCAACTCTGGAGATGAAGGCCGAGCTGGGGAAAGGCTGTGTCACCCGCAAATCCACACCACGGGGCCCTCTGCAGTGGTGTGTAAGGAACTCTTGGCCTGTCCTGGGGTTTGGGGAAATCAGGATGCAAGCAGATACCGTACGCTCTGCCACGGGACCGTGAAGTCTGCGGAACCTCAGAGGAACACCGAGACAAACGGCTGCACGAGTCCCACAGGCTGAGCCTCGATGGGCGCCCGTGTCAAGAACACAGACACGCCGGGAGGGGCAGCCGATGCAGGCAACGCCTGTAACCCCAGCACGCGGCAGCGTCCGAGTGTGCGGGTCTCTGGCCAGGCTCCACCACAACTGCCATATTCTGTGGCAAAGTTTTAAAAATAGATTTTAACTAGTTATAACTCTAACTTGTTTTACACATAAACAGAACACAGGGTACCAACAGGCTCTGAAACACTTCGCCTAGAACCAAGTTTAGAATGCAGATGGCTGCTGCTCTGAGTGTGAGGAGTCCCCTGTAGTGCCATAAATCCTAGATCTAGGTGGCTAAGTGCCCTTCCTAAACCAGATGGCACCATGAGGCTCTGAGGGCACCCTCTGTCCCCAGGCCAGTCCATCAGCCCCGGCAGAAGCTTCTAGAGTAAGAGCCTGTGGATTTCGTATTGGACGGATGTAAACCAGGCAAAGTCACAGGGGCTCATCCTGGAAGCCCATCCGTTTACCCACTCATGCCGTGGAGAGCCCTGCCCCCAACTCACACCCGCAGTCACACTGAACCACAAGAACTGGCTTCTAGGCCCTCAAGCTACTCCCTCTCGACCCTGGACAGACCCTTCTCAAACCATGAGGCCCAGAGTAGCCTTAACAGGTGGTCCCAGCAGAACTGGCCACTGCATGAATTGATATTTGTGTGTGTGTGGGGGGGGTGGTTGTTCTTGTTCTGTCACTCAGGCACAGTGCACCATAAGTACAGTGGTGCTATCATGGTTCACTGCAGCCTCAACCTGCCAGGCTTGGGTGATCCTCCAGCCTCAGCTTCCCGAGTAGCTGGGACCACAGGTGCACATCACCACTCCTATTTAATTTTTTGTTGAGTCAGGGTCTTGCTATGTTGCCCAGGCTGGTCTTGAATTCCTGGGCTCAAAAGTGAACTGCCCAACTCAGCCTCCCAAGGTGCTGGGATGACAGGTGTGAGCCACTATGCCCAGCCTAGAATTGGTTTTTCTTAAACCTGAGTTTGACACATGAACCCCACTTACATAGATATCAGCACACTCTCACAGCTCGAGGGTTTTTCTGAATCTCGATTCTGTCGGTTCAAGGTCAATATCTAAGAAAGGGTCAGAACTGCCCCTCCCTCAGTGAAGCCTAAGGGCAAATGCAGCAGCATCTCAGTGTATGAGGAGACAAAGTAAGAAGGGTGGAAAAGACACACTGAAATTCTGGTGCTAGAATCATAATCACCAACACTTTAAGAGGCAATCTGCTTTCCAAAACATGTAGCTGCTGGATTAACTTCAAAGTCACCAGATTCCACAGGCAGGAGCTCAGAGGGGCACAGCTTTCTAAGGCCGCACAGCCCGGGGCAGCGTAACAGCCTCGGGGCAAAGCAAACTAAACAAAGGCTTGGTTCTCTCAAGGACGAAGGTGCTCAAGTCTTTCCAAATAGATTCTTCTTCTAAGTAAGTTAGATGCCTCCTACAACACTGTTTAGAGTGCCAGTGTGTTCACAAACATGAAGTTGAAAATACATCTCAGGACCCCAAAATCACTAAGCTAAAGGGACGTCAAGGTGAGGAAGAGCTTAGGGCAAACCTGCCTGCCATGCTCTTCTGAACAGAGACAGCTACTGGGGGTGGGGGGAAAAAGCCACGTACCTCCCTCACAACCGATCCACAAGGAAATTCCTCATGGACAGAGGACAGAACTCAAAGTCACCATCTGCACACGGAGATAAATGCGGATCTGACTGCTTCCTCTGGAAAGGTGCACCAGAAACGCATTTGTCTCATCTACCTGTGACCTGGAAACCCCTCCCCGCTTCGAGCCGTCCATCCTTCCTAGACCGAACCAACGTACGTCTCACATGTATTGATGTCTCACGTCTCCCTAAAATGTGTAAGACCAAGTTGTGCCCCAAACACCTTGGGCACAGGTCCAGGACCTCCTGAGGCTGTTACAGTGTGTCCTCAACCCCTCCTGAGGCTGTGTCTTTAACCTTGGGAAAATGAACTCTCTATGGGCCGAGAACCGTCGCAGAGATCCTTCTGGTTTACAGGAAGCATTCTCTCCTGCGAGTATAACGATGAAATCATGTGGAATTACAAAATGCCACTTTAGTAAAAGCCAAAGGAATTAGGGTTCTATGTACTTCAAAAACAAAAACAAAAAAGTAACGTTCTATTTGTCAATGGACCATGAAGCCCTCACCCCGTTTTGCAGTGAAGATGTCAAATGGGATGAGAGGCCCCTCCTGCAGATGCAGCAAAGGCTACCCTCTGATCCCTCTTCCCAGAGTCCAGGTTCCTGCTGCTCAGGGAACTGCAACCCCAGCTTCACGGGACTCAGGCCTCCAAACCCAACTCCCACTCATGCTGGAGAATCACCCCAGGGACTAGCGAAGTGGCAGGTGCAACTCTCACCTCATCCCCTTAAAGGGGAAAAGGCACCTTCCCACTTCTTTTCTTGCTGGTGGGATGGGAACAGGGGCAGGAGCTGGAGGGTCAGGAGTTGGACGGCAGAAGGGAAGCAGCCTGGGTCCCTACTAGTCACAGTTGGCAAATGCCAACCATCCCCGACATTCACATTGCAAATAAATCCTTCTCTTTTGTCAGGTCCCTGGTTAGAAGTTTGCACCCATAACTTAAAAAGAAAAAAAAAAAAAAAACTCAGATACAAAATGGGTGTTTTCGCTGACAATATTTCAATTATCTTGGGGCCTTGGGTCAAATGACGGCAAAACAAGATACTGGACGCTGTTATTCAGAAAACTACCTTCCAGCCCCTTCTACCCTCCCAGGCAGTCACCTTATGGTTGTTTGTCTGCTAGATGATTAACAATAACTGCTCTGAAAACCTAGGTGTACACAACAGACAAGAAGTCAGCTCGGGTTGAGGGGAAGCAGGATAAGACCCCCTTCCCCGCAGGACGGTGGAAGAGGAGGAACGTTCAGCACCTGGGTTTGCAGGATGCTGGATCTCTGAGAGCATCTCTCACAGCTCAAGTACAGCCAGAGCCTCCTTTGACACAGCCTGTTCAGGCAAAGGTGGCACCTGCCCTAGAGACCCACAGCCCTGTGCGGGGCTCAGCTGGAGCTGAACTTTCCTCCCTTGGTAAGAGTCAGGGCCAGGGGTGGGGAGAGGAGAGAAGCAACAGGCCTGAGGGGCACTGTGGAAACTCCATGCCACGCTAACTCTTGTCTGATGTGCTCCGGCCAAAGCCACGCTTCTCAGAGGGCATTTCCCTTCACACATCCGGAAATCATCAATGTCTAGTCTCACCACAGAACAGATCCTTCCCCAGGAGGCAGAGGCTTGACTGTAACACGGGGTAATGAGGGGTGCGCCTTCGTGCCCATTCTGTAGTGTTTCCTGTTACCTATTTTACCTTAAGCTACAAATGATTCCCGTTTACATGGGACACAGTGACACAGACAACAAAACACATGAGATTCAATGTGATCCCACACCCGTCACTGTGGACCTCAATTTCTTTGTTTTGCTTCTAGAGTTTGTACTCTCTCCCGGGGTTCCAGGCCTGTGGATTCAACACCATAGATCAAGATTTTTTTTTAATGTGTTTGTACTAAGCATTCAGACTTTATTATTCATTAAACAACTACTCGCATGGCATGTCCATGGTACAGCCGTTACGAGCAATACTGACATGACTGTCTGCAGGAGGATGTGCATATGTCATATGCAAACACGATGCCATTTTATAGCAGGGACCTCAACGCCCACAGACCTTGGATTCCATAGGCAGTCCTGCAGCCCACCCCCATGGGCACTGTGGAATGGCTATAATAGAAAATATGGAGGTTTTAAACAGTTATGTACTAAATCTAATCTTTTGTTAAGAAATTACTGTGTATCACTTGTATTATTTGGAAGTCCTTCCTGGCCCAGAGACTTGACATGTTGTTATCTTTTTGTCCACGGATCTAGTCATTCCAGTAAGCTTATTGAACACAAATCAATTTTACAACTAAATTCTTAAAAGAATCACACTCAATCTGTAAGCTGCTTTGGTTTTTAAAGTGAAATAACCAATAGTTTTGCCAACCTGCTATATCATAGAATAACAGGATAAAGCAGCCCCATGACATGCAAAAACATGGGGTTCAAAGCTAATCAGTATAAAACACGTTACAAACCCCTAAATATGAAAACGTTTTACACCAAACAGATATTCCAGAAAAAAACAAGATGCTCAAAAAAGCCCCTTTGCAGAAAAGCACTTTCCCCTTCATTTTTCACACGTTTCCAGAAGCTTGTGTTTGGCAATGACCATGAACCAGAAGTAGCGTCTGCTGCAACTACTGCTACTGCAACACGGAATAATATTAAGGCAAAAAAAAAAAAAAAAAAAAAGGACACAGCATATTTCCTATTGATGAGGACAGATAGAATGTTATAAAATGAGTGTGTTCTAAAGTCAACAATGTTCAAATTCTAGGTCTCACGCAGACACTAGACAGTAACCGCCAAAGCTTATGTACTTGGCAACGTTCAAGGAGACCAAGTTCAGAGCTGTCACAATGTAGCACCATCCTCACGCGATTATCTCAGGCTGGTCTGAGGGCAAGTGCCCCCGTCACAGCGGGAAAGCTGCCCAGCCCAGCACTTCCTGAGATCACAGACCTTCACCTTCCCACGTCTTCAATAGTTCCTTTACACTGGGAACCAGACAGCAAAACCTAAAACACTTCCTCAAATCTCAAGACAGTCTTTAGAGCTCTTTTCCTTGCCCCTTCTCTTACTGAAAAAGCCAATTTTGTAAGCAACCTGTAGTGCTTACCAGAGCTGGGGCAGAAGGAGAGCTAGTGTTTGGTAGACCGAGTTTCAAGCGTGGGGAGACTAGGAAGTTCTGGAGATGGATGGCGGTGATCGCGGCATGACAGTGTGAACACACTTAATGCCACCAAACCATACACTTAAAAATAGAGTGCTGTGTAACTTTACCACAATCAAAAGACTGAGAAAAGTCATCTATAATTACTGTCTCCAATATCTTGCATCCTGTAAGTTGCATTTGCTTTTGGAAATCCTCAGAGCAATCATGAAAAAAAATACCCTGTCATCTCTGAAACGCAAAGTCGTTCAAGGGCTTTGATTATAGGAAAGTAGCTGGAAAGCAAAGCGTCCGTTAGACACGGCAGCCGTGGTAGGACAAACACATGGTAGGAAGGTGGTGGTCATGCTCCACACAGAGGGAAGGGCGTGGGGAGCCACAACACCTGATGCTCTCGAGGCACCTGGGCAGGAGCTGAGATTGTACCAAACACATTCGATCATGCAACATTCACGGACCTGAGTCCAGCCACCACCGCTGACATCCACTGTGCCCGGGGTGTCCTCTGCAGAGATACACACCCTGCCGAGGATAGTGCACAGATTAAATGTCAAAGCACAGACATGCTCAGCTACAGCTTCTCAGAGAAAAGCAAAAACACATTTCCCAGACCCCAGCAGCATGACTCTCCACCTGAATGTACCCCGTCCCATTGATTCTCGAACCTGTCTCTCCCAGACCCCACAGCATGACTCTCCACCTGACTGCACCCCGTCCCGTGCATTCCCCACCTGTGTCTCAGCCCTCACTCACTCCCTTGTTGGATCAGGCACCAACAGTCCACTGTGCCTGGTGCACTGAGCCTTGTCAGGGGCCTCTGGGCCGCATGCCAGGACACGCACCTGGGAACTCCCAGTGCACACGTTGGTCTCCTGCAGGACACTTGGCTCTATCTGCGGGAGCTGGCACCCACCCGTACAACTGACTGCACTCTCAGAAGTCACAGAAGGCCCCTCACCAACCCAGCAGCACCCTGAGGCCACATCCCACTCGCCTGCTGGCTCCCGAGCCTCCCACTCTGTGACAACTCGCTCCTTTGGTCCCCTGCTTCAAATCCACTTGTTCTTCTCCTCATGGACCTCTTTCCTGTCATCTGGCAGGGTTCCACCAGGACCCTCTGGCTCTCACGCCACCCCAGGCTCCACAGACCCACCCACTGGGTGGAGCACATGCGTCCAGCCTGACCTTGCTGATGTGCTCCAGCTGGCCCTGGACTCGAACTGCGCTGCTGCGGCTTTCCATCAGTGTGGCATCTGCGAGTTACCTCCTGGGAAATGCCAGGTGATGGTAACATCAACCAGGAGGCACCGCTGAGAAGCAGAACGCATGGTGCGGTGCCCAGAACGTCACATCCTTGAACAGACGCTCCGTGTCTTCTCCTCTCCTGGCAGAGCTTCGCTGTAGGAAGGCGGCCATTCCTCCAGTGCTGCTACTTCCAACACCGGGGAAAGCAAGCTTCAGAAATGAACGGTATCAAAGAGACAGGACCCACCAGCAGGGTTGCCGGCGGACGGACAACCACAGCCCCAGCCTTCCCCAGCCACCATGGCTGACAGTCCATGCTCCAGAAATGCACAGCTTCAACCTTAGGAGTAAAAACCCTCCCAAGCCAACTATTATTTTCAACAATGGGATTGGGGAGTGGGGTGTTCTAACCCTGCCTCTCTCGACACCACAGATCATCAGATTCCAGTTCTTATAGGATTGGGGAGTGTGTGTGGGGGGTTCTAACCCTGCCCCCTCTTCATAGAAAAGAACTGGGATCTGACGATCTGTGCTTGGTCAGCACTTTGCTTCCGCCACATGCAGTCATCCTCAGCACCAGGAAAAGTCAGAAGCGTTGAGTGATGACACCAATACCAACACATGCGGTTCTGGCGGCTCCGGTAACTGGCTGCACAGACACAACCCGACAGTGGTGAGATCCACGGACATCACCAGTCTTCCCAAGGATTGTGTTCCTGAATCTTCTGCGTTCGGAATAACGGTCTCCTTTGCCAGGGCTGAGCCATGCTACCCTCTCGCCTGTCCTCTGCTTTCACCAGCTTCGTGCACGTTTCTGGGCAAGTGTTTGTGCAGGTGCTATCACTTATTTCCACAGCAAGAACGTACACAGACACCACACAGAAATGGGCAACCCTGTTAGGAGCTGTGCAGGGACATCTAACTCATCAGATGTGCCAAATTCCTGTTGCCATGGAAATTAAACTAACGTTGCTATGACCTCATCTCTTACTGCACCACTAAAGATCATCCGGGTAAGAGGAATGTGCCTCTGCATAGCATTCAGCTCACGTTTACATGTCGGTTTTCCCTGAATATGGTTATGTGAGATAGAAATCAGTAAGATGGGGTGTAACATACAGTATAGGATCGTTGCATCTCCTAGGCTCAAACACATCCTTTAAGATCCTCAGAAAATGAAGTTTAACTCTCTGGGGACGTGAGTTACATAGTAACATGTTCTGGATACTGTCTCTTTCACATTCTAAGTATCAACACCAAAGTAGTTCTTGAGTTCCCTTTTAAATTGAAAAGCAATTTACAAACCATAAAAGCCCCAATATTAAAGGATACAATTCAGTCTTTTTAGCATATTCTCAAAGCTGCACATCAACCACTAGTATGTAATTCCAGGACTTTTTCACCACCTGCCAAAGAAACCTTGAACCCATTAAGAATCAGCACCTGCTCCTTCCTTCCGCCAGCCCCTGGCAATCGCCAGCTGACTTCCGTTTCTTTGGATTTGGCCATTCTGGACGCCTGTTGAGGAGAATCGTACACTGCATGACCTTTGGTGTGACCTTCGGTGCTGGCATCTTTCACGTCCAAGGTGAGTAGAATCTCACAGTGCGTGACCATTGGCGTGGACTTTGGTGCCGGCATCTTTCAAGTCCAAGGCTCATTCAGGTTGGAGCACATGTTTTGTTCCTTTTTACAGCTGATATTCCATTGTGTGGATATTTTATCCATTCATCTGTTGACAGACACTTGGGCTGTTTCTACTATTACGAATAATGTTGCTATGAAGATTCTTGGATAAGATTTCTTGTAAAAACGTTTTCAATTTTCTTGGCCATACGCCTAGGAGTGAAATTGCTGGGTCGTACGGCGATTTTATGCTCAACTTTTCTGAGGAACTGCCAGACTTTTCCAAAGCAACTGTACCATTTTACTTCCCCTCCCACTAAGCAATATATCAAGATTTCAGTTTTCCCAAATTCACCAACATGGCACTGTCCAATACAGGGTTTTACCCATCCCGGTGGTTGTGAAGTGGTATCTCACGGTGGTTTTGATTTCCATTTCTAAGATGACAAATTCTGCTAAACATCTTACGTGCTTTTTAAGGCATTTATGTCTTTCTTTGGAGAATGTTTATTCAAATCCTTTGTCCATTTTTAAATTGGATTTTTAAGAGTTTTTAAATATATTCTTGATATCAGCCCTTATCGGGATAATGTATCCTGTTCTGTGGGTTGTCTTTTTACTTTAATAGTATCCTCTGAAATGAATATTTTTAATTTTGATACCGTCTTTTTCCCTTCAGTTGCTTGTTATGCATTTATTAATTTTGATACCGTCTTTTTCCCTTCAGTTGCTTGTTATGCTTTAGACGTCTCATCTAAGGAAATATTGCCTAATCCAATGTAACCGTTTCACCAAGATTCGCCCCTAAAGGTGTCATGGGCTGAACTGTCCCCCCCCCCCGCCCCCCCGCAAGTTTCCCATGTTAAAGTCACAACCCCAGAAACTCAAAATGTCACTGTATTTAGATACAGCGACTTGAACTTGGCAATTTAGGTCCCATAAGATCTTAAGAGTAGGCCCTGATCCAGTATGACTGGTGTTCTTTTAAGAGAATTTAGATACAGTCCTCAGTGCTGCACGCACATAAGAGAAACCTCTGAGGACACAGAGAAGACACCATCTACACAGCATGGGGTGAGGCCCCAGAGAATCCAACCCTGCCCGCACCTTGACCCCAGGCTTCCAGCCTCCAGAACAAAGGAAATAAGATGCTGTTTAAGCCACACGGTCTGTGGTGTCTGTTATGGTACCCAGCAGACTGACAGGATGGGTCTCACAGTCGGCTCCTTACACTGGATCCATTTTGAGCTTTGCGTGTAGGGTGAGGAAGGGTCCAGTCCATCCTTTTCCATTGGATACCCCAGTTGTCCCAGCACCATCGAGTTGTGAAAGGAAAAAAGTAAAGTGACCCTTACGTCCTTTCTCCATCAACAGATTAGAAGATACACTGAAAAATCGTGGATAATTTTGTCGGTTTAAGCCAGTGGTTTTCAAACTTTTGGGTCTCAGGAACCCTTTGCACTTTATTAAAGATCACAGAAAGCTTTCTCATGAGGCCGGGAGCGGTGGCTCATGCCTGTAATCCCAGCACTTTGGGAGGCAGAGGCAGGTGGATCACTTGAGGTCAGGAGTTCGAGACCGGCCTGCCCAACATGGTGAAACCCCGTCTCTACTAAAATACAAACATTAGCCGGGCATGGTGGTGGACACCTGTAGTCCCAGCTACTGGGGAGGCTGAGGCAGGAGAATCACTTGAACTCAGGAGGCAGAGGTCGAAGTGAGCTGAGGTCATACCACTGCACTCCAGCCTGGGTGGCAGAGCAAGACTCCATCTCCAAAAATATATAACAATTGTTTAGTTCATTTTACAATGATAAAGTCATTACATCTTAACACAGTCTTAAAGAAAAAACCATTTTCCAAAATAAGCAGCAGCATGGCAGCAGTTTGTGCTGCTGTGAAAACACCTAACATCTCTGCACCTCAGACAGCAGGGTTCTCATGCCCGCATCTGCCTTCAGTGGGCTGCAGAGCTGTGGCTGAAGTTTAGGAAGAAAGTCCGACCCCATGCTGATATACAATTAGGAAGCAGTATTTTCATTGTGTTTTCAGATCATTTTAGGTATTCTCTGCTGCCAAATGTAACAAGTGGCACTTGCGTACAGGCTGTCTGCAACGCAGAGTCTGCGCTCTGGTCGACGGGCCTTTCTGCCCCAATTCCTTCTAAGTCGACTGGTCCATCCTGCACTTGAATGGCTTTTACCAGCACACGATTTTGTAATCACACATTGGTTAGAAAACACTGGTTCAGAGTTATGAGCAGCTTCCACATTTCGTTATATGTCAAAAAAAAAAAAAAAAAAAAACCCACATCAATATCACCATTGATCACATGAGAAAGTGGTGGACACAAGATTTTTATATTTTAATATTCACTGGAAAGCTCAAATGTCTATCATTGGAATAATGTAAGGTACTTTCCTTGAGATGAAAGTCATTTTGTTCATTTTTCAGGCCACACCTGCAAATACCTCCATCTGAAGTGGCATCGTTTGTAAGTCATTCTTTACATAAAGGAGGCCGTTAGTGGAAGAAGTGGTTCTGCAGGTTCATAGCTCAGAGGCACCAGTGCTCTCTCAAGATAACCATAAAATCCTCAGAAGACGCACCTGTGCACACTTCCTGTTTCTCAAAACATTCCAGAAGGAACCCTGAATTCTGATGCCGCAGCGGGACTGAAGTTTGCTCTCACCCACACAATAAACCCAGGGAGCTCCCCCACCCCCACCCCGAGGCCACAGCCTTGGTCCTCTGGTCTAGTGGGGCTCCTGCAGCTCCAGCCTAACAGGGAAAAGCAGGCACCCACATGTCAGAAAGCCCTCCCAAGGCCCGGCGAGCACTTCTGCTTATGTGCCAGCCAAGCGCGTTTGACAAGGCTACAGCCAGCTGTACGGCAGGCAGCGAGGTACCCAGCAAATACTCAGGGCTCACGTTACTGAGGAAGGAAGGTGGACAGCGAGGTACCCAGCAAGTACTCAGGGCTCACGTTATGGAGGAGGAAAGCCAGGCAGATAGTGAGGTACCCAGCAGGGTTCACGTTACCCAGGAGGAAAGGAGGGTGGAGACAAGGGGGCTGGAACAGTCTGTCATAAGCTTTAGCATTTACAAGGCTCGCTGAAGATTATCCGATTTGATCTTCACAACAGCTCACAAGATAGGCAGAGGCATGACTGTTTTCACTTCATAAAATGAGATCCCGAGAACTGATGATGACCACGTGCTCTTCCCACAGGCTCCCAGAAATCCTCCTCAAATCATCTCTCAGTTGTATACATGTGATAATATCTCAGTCACGTCCCCTCCCTGCAGAGGGATTTTAATGCCGCCCTGCTGTTCCTTCGCACCCCTGCCCTCTCCTGCATTTCAGCCATGCCCACCATCCATGGGGAGTCTGCACCACCCCACCCCCGCTGCTGCTGATGGCTTGGGTCACCCTTATCTTTCATTTCCACCTGCAGGGACCTGTTCTTCCTTCAAATGCAGCTCAAACTCACTCATTGTGTGAAGCCTTTTCCAGCCATCACAACTGTCATGTGTAAAACCAGTCTGAAATGCTTCGTTTAGGAGGTGCTTATGTTGCCTCATTGGCTGTGATCAGGACCAAATTCTGAGCAAACCAGGTGGTCCCCTCTCCCCATCTCTGCTCCAGTGCACTTAAAACAAGGATTCCAGGAAGCACCTTTTTAGTCCAATTCACGCCTGAGTCTGCCCACACCCTGCAGAAAAGCCCTGGCGGTCAGGGCTCAGGCCCCAGGTGGGTAAGGCGAGCTTAGTGCCCTCTCTGGAGCTGTCGCCCGCTGTGGCGGTCAGGGCTCAGGCCCCCAAGGTGGGTAAGGCGAGCTTAGTGCCCTCTCTGGAGCTGTCGCCCAGAGACCCACGGCTGGAAAGGAAGAAACTTGCATCCTGTGAAACATCCAGGTCCCGAGACCCACTCAGGAGCAGAAAATGGGGAAGGAGCCTCGAACAGACCCCCTCGGGAGGGCAGTCAGCAGGAGCCACGGAGGCCACCAGGAGGGAGGGAGACAGGCAGTGAGGCCAGAGGTGACGTGGTGGGGGGATGGCATGACGTGGTGTGGGGAGGAGACATGGCCAGAGGCAACGTGGCCAGGGAAGGAGACACGGCTGGAAGGAAGTGACAAGAGGGGTCTTCAGCCCTCAGACTGTGCCTGATTTATGGATGACATTCTAATTAAGATGTTATATCTAACTTTAAAGTAGCAATTTAGAACCATTGCGTACATTTAAAGCACAGTACAAATATAGCACATTTCTGAAACCAAAGAACAGTGCATTGAAGGAAAAAATAGCAGCTCACCAAAAAAAAAAAGAGGGCTGGGCACGGTGGTTCAAGCCTGTAATCCCAGCACTTTGGGAGGCCGCAACGGGTGGATCACGAGGTCAGTAGATCGAGACCATTCTGGCTAACACAGTGAAACCCCGTCTCTACTAAAAATATATATATATATACAAAAAAAAAAAACTAGCCAGGCGAGGTGGCGGGCGCCTGTAGTCCCAGCTACTCGGGAGGCTGAGGCAGGAGAATGGCGTAAACCCAGGAGGCAGAGCTTGCAGTGAGCTGAGATCCGGCCACTGCATTCCAGCCTGGGTGACAGAGCGAGACTCTGTCTCAAAAAAAAAAAAAAAAAAAAAAAAAAAAAAAGGGTGAGTCAAGAAAAAATTCATTTAATATCAGAAATAAAGAGATCCTACAGCTCTTCTAGTTCAGTCCCCACCCTAACGTGAATGGGGGGAAAAGGGAAGTAGATTCTAGTCAGAATTAAAGGCAAAACCGATCCAGTTTACTTTCTACTCAACAGAAAACAAGAAAAGCTCATCAAGAAAGCCCTACAAACAGTAGCTTTAGGAGTCCCCAAAATGCAAAATTCACCTTCAAATTAAATCAACTGCTAAGTGTGTATAAAGTTATTTTTTTCATTATTGCCTTCCTCATCCCCAGGGGCTTTTTTAGACCTTGTTTTCCCCTAATTGCCTCCAACACCCAGGAAATTTAAACCCCACAAGTAAACTGTGTCTCGATTCATGCACAGCGTCCTGTGGAGCAGACAGTCCGTTGCTCTAAGACGTTCTTGTCACCTAAGCACCGAGTACAGCCTGAGAACACACAACACGCACTCACATGAACTCGGACAGACAACAGGTGAGACACGGCACATGAGGAGGAAGACGAGACAAATGAGCTTCACCAACTTCACCGACACCCCAGATCCATGAAGAAGTGACACACGCAGCCTGCTCAGGTGCCAGTGACTCCTGGAGAACAGCCAAGGGCAGCATTTGGAGAAGCAGCACCATAGGCCAGGAGGGTCTGGGGGCTTCAGAGGGGAGGGGCGCCCCGACCAGGTGCTGGGACTTCAGACGATAAGGCGCCCCGACCGGGTCCTGGGGGCGGCAGGACAAGCCCAGGGTTCCGTCGTCACTTTTCACTCCCTACTCCCGAATCTCACCCTGAAGTTGCAGCCAGTCCAGGTATTCATTTACCCATAAAATTAAGTATCTATGAGTAACACAAGTCACTAATCCACACAGATCTGAGTCCACAGATACCTCCCAGAGATGCCACCATCCCTTCTGGTAGAAGAGCAGCCCAGGAGCCCACGCTGCTAGGAAGGGAGACTGTCTCCAGCCTGACGTTGCAGACTCCTCAACACAAAGTCTACCTTCTGGAACCATGGCGTCTCCTAACAGAATCAACTAGGGGCACGTAGGGTTTTTTTAAATCTTTTTTCTTAAGACCGAGTCTCCCTCTGTCACCCAGGCTGGAGTGCAGGGGCACAATCTCGGCTCACTGCAACCTCTGCCTCTCGAGTTCAAGTGATTCTCCTGCCTTGGCCTCCCGAGTAGCTGGGATTACAGGCCCCTGTCACCACGCCTGGGTAATTTTTTGTATTTTTAGTAGAGACGGGATTTCACCCTGTTGGCCAGGTTGGTCTCGAACACCTGACATCATGTGATCCACCCGCCTCGACCTCCCAAACTGCTGGGAATACAGGCATGAGCCATGGTGCCCGGCCCATACAGCTATTTAAATTTGACTAAAATTAAATAAAATTAGAAGTTCAGTTTCTCATTTGCACTTCAAGCATTCGGTTACCCACAGGTGGCCACTGAACAGAGGGTGGCAGAGATGTCACACTCTACACTGCAGAAGGATCTATGGATGAAGTGGCTCTAAGATCTTGGCATCTTTATATTGAAGCTACTGAAGTTTTACTCTGATTATAGACATTAGCATTCTCCCATTTAAAAATGTCAGTGCTATTGCAACGATCAGATCTGTGACTTCCCAGCAGCTCTTCTCTTCCTGGACAGATAACTGCAGAGCATCTGCACTCTGCCTCCACACTAAGGGACAGCAGAAGCATCCGTGTAAAATCAGGGGGAGGAAAAAAAAATGAATCCCTAGTCCTTCTCCCCTCACAATTTTGTGAAACGCCTCTTAATATTCAGAATAACTGCCAGAGTTAAAGTAAACAAGCATCCCTTGACCAGGAAGCAACAGGGAAGCAAGAAGAGGGAGATGTGAGGACCCTCCGTTCCCTCTGGGACCCCAGGCCCAGCCAGGACTGAGAAGGGCAGCAGAGCCCGGCAGACCTGCACACCTGATGTGAACCGTGCACACGGCTTCCCCGGGCCTTGGTCCCCCACTCTGCCCTCACTGGCCGCTGTGGCTCTGGTAGAGGCAGCTCCCTGAGCCCCAACACCCACAGCCAATCCCCTCCTTCCAGGTCTCAGCTCTGCTGTGACTGCCTCAAGTGCCTCCCTGATGCTTCTCATCAATCCGGTACACCGTGCCCCCTCTACCCCACAGCGCTTGCTACCGCCCACCCCACCAGAGCCTGGCACACAGCAGGTGCCTGAGATGCCCCAACAGGCGGGTATGCTGGGGTAGGGCTTAGAGTTCCAAGGCCCACGTCCTGCATACCACACAAGCGCCGCAGAGGCTGTGGAAGGGGTCCAGGCTTCAGGCCTGCACTCAGCTTCTCCCGGCCCCCGAGGCCAAGAACCTAGCAAGAGAGCACAGCTGGAAGCAGGATCCCAAACCCCCTTCCTGCTCCTGAAGAGGAAGGGGGCCTCGGGGCACAACCCCACAAGCGCCTTCCTCCTGCCAGGCTGCCTGTCACAGCACTGACACCTTCACCGCAGGGAAACCCCCTCCTGTGAGGAGAAAACCAAGTACCACAGGAGCCACGTCCCCCACAGCGTCTGCTGAGACCAATAGCAACAGCAGCAGCTGGGCCCCCACTCAGCACGCACCGACTCCGAACCCGCCACACACACCACAAAGCCGCCCATCCTGAAGCTCAGCTTCGACTCCTCAGGGGCCTCTTCCAGGAGAGCTCGGCATGTCTATCTTCCCTGGGCTCACAAAGGTGAGGGACTCAGGCTCGAGTGCACAGTCAAGCTCCCACGAGCTGTGCAACCTCCCTAGCCCCGGCCTGAGAAGGGGCCAAGCGCCAACAGCCATCTTTTGCCTGCACAGGTACAGAATTCAGCCAGCTCCTTCAATGGAGTCGTGACAGGTCAACTCCAGGCTCCTCAGTGCTCTGGGGTTCACCTCGGGCCACTGCACATATGAAACGTGGCTGTGGACTCCTCTAGGCTGCTCAATGTCACGGCCCATTTCATTCCGACACTGCAGGCCCCTGCCGTGGTGTGAATACCCACGACACCCCTGCCGGCATCCTCCGAGATGCTGCTGCAGCTGCTGTGATCTGAGAACAGCCATGCACAGGCATCAAAGGGAGGGCTTCTCAAGTCTCCTCCAAGAGCAGTGGCTACAGCTTTGGAAGATGTTGCACTGAATCCTGGGTGAGGCTGGCTGGGTCTGCAATCTAAGCTGGGTTGCTGGGGAGACACACTCTGTTGTAATTGACAGAGGCTGTTGGTGGCAGCTCTACCAAGACCGAGAATGGCAACTAGTCTGAGATTTACTATCCATCCTTTCTATTTGGTGTTTAGAAGGAAAGCATCGTGAGGTTCCAGTAGCAAGGACTTTTCTATCATCTGTCACATCAAGATACAGCAGAAATGGAGCTCAAATGTTCATAGGGTCTATGCAGAGGAAGAGACGGGTCTATTTCAGGAAAAGTGCTTGCTGGCTTTTCAGAAACATAGTGAAATCCCTGCCAAGTAAAAGGTTGTTTAACTTTTGCTTTGGAAACAGAGGGAAAATTCTTATTATTTGAATACATTAACTATATTTAAGTGTTCTGATAGACTGAGTATTAAATATTCAAAAGGAAGTAATTCTGTTCAGTCTATTTCTTTCTTTAAATGTAGCTTTCAAAAACTGACAAACACCTGGCCAGGCGCGGTGGCTCACGCCTGTAATCCCAGCACTTTGGGAGGCCAAGGCAGGTGGATCACGAGGTCAGGAGATCGAGACCATCCTGGCTAACACGGTGAAACCCCGTCTCTAATAAAAACGCAAAAAATTGGCCAGGCGTGGTGGCGGGCACCTGTGGTCCCAGCTACTCAGGAGGCGGAGGCAGGAGAATGGCGGGAACCCTGGAGGCAGAGCTTGCACTGAAACGAGATCACACCACTGCACTCCAGCCTGGGTGACCGAGCAAGACTCCATCTCCAAAAAAAAAAAAAAAAAAAAAAAAAAAGTGGCAAACACCCCATGTCTGCCCTGGCTCCGGCCATGTCCATGGAGGGACAGAGCTTGGGAAAACCTCACTGTGGAGGCCCAGAAGGCCGGGCCAGGCCTTTGCCGAGCAGATGAGAGAGAGGGTCAGCCACCCTAGGGAAGCAGCCCGTATTTGCTTTGTTACTGATGATATCCACATAAATTTCTATTTGCCTCCCACACAGACCTGGGATCCATTATTTGAGCAAGCGGTTCGTGCCAACACATCCTCCATGCCATCATTTCCCTGACCTCCCCCAAGAAGAGCCAGGCCAGGCAGCGTCCCCACACGGGTGCTGGGGCCCAGGAAGATCCGGGTCCTGCCCCTCTTCTCCCTCATCCCTGCAGCACCTGGCTTGCTGTGGAAGCCCAGCAGTGCCAGCTGAACCCACATTCACCTGGGGTGTTCAGGAAAAGCCTCTGTGCAGAAATCAGCTGGGAAGCAGGGCTGTGTGTGCTGGCAGGTCACTCGAATGGATTTGCAGAACTGAGTTTTCAACACAGGTGCCGCCACCAAGTCCCTCAAGCCCTTCGTGAGCCTCGAGCCACAGAGCTATTTGCTGCACTCCCACAATCTCTAACCACCCTGCACAGAAGCCGAGTTTATCCAAAGAACCATAAAATTTTGCGTGTAAATGAAGTTTGGCATAATGAACTAAAAGTGAAGTCACCACTTCTATTTTCCATGAATCCATTCATTCAAACAAGTATCTCTTGAGTATGTGCATCGAATACTGTGGAATTAGGAGTTAGCCCATGCCTTAAAGAAATATACATCACAGAAGAAAAGGTATAGCTTGTAACAGTGGTGAAGAGGCAAGAAATAATCATCAGAGAAGGAAAGGTATAGCTTGTAACTAACACAGAAGGAAAGGTGTAGCTTATATAACAGTGAACAGGACAGAATCTCACAGACTCATCAGGAGCCACCGAGGAGGAAGCCATGATTCACATCCACCTGCAGTAGATAAATGTTTCCTGGATAAAGTAACTTTTCTACAGCGATATCTGCTCATTGTTCAGATCTTGCTTGATAGGGTATTAAATTACCACTTTATATGCTGCTTATATAAAATACATCATTGTCAGGGGAGATTATAAAATAACAAATACTTCACACAAGCTTGGGCTGTGAATGGTGCGAGGCAATGGGGCGATATGTTCCCGTGTTCTTGAGACGCAGAAGGGGCAAGACCCTGGTTCCCTTCTCCCCACCGCCCTGTTCCCAGATGGGGGTGGAGGCAAGGCCGCTGTGCAGTCCTGGGCCAGGACCCCATGCCCGGACTCTCTGCACCCCATGCAAGAAATACAGCCTGGGGGGCAATCACCAATTTACCTGGCAGTGGGGAAAAACTGTTCCAGGTGCTCCTGAAACCTGGGCAGAGTCACAGCCTGGCAGGAAGCACCAGTGATGCAGGTGTGCCCAAGACGGGGAGGATGGCCAGACCGGCCTGCAGGAGACGACCACTTCTCTCTGGTTCGTTCGAGATACAGTCTGGGCTTCACTTTTGTATGTGGAGTCTCACAGTACAGAAATATCACAAAGGGATTAGACTTCATATGCCCCAATTTTTTAATTAAAAAAATCACATTTATTGCAAACTAATTCTAAATCCAACAAAGAAAAATAAGTATAGCCTACAAAACGTAAACCACAATCTCTTTACCCATAGGAGACCCAAAATTTAGTTTACCTTTTCTTCAGTATTATCTGATTTCTGTTTTTTAAGCCATTACTGAGGTGTCTCCTCACTGCCCCAAGAGGAGGTTCACGGGCTCCTCAGGGCTCTTTGCTGTTTTATCGTTTTTTAGGTTTAAGGGCAGGATCATTTTCCCACACTTGTTTGCTTCCTTGATCACCAATTTTTCACAAGGACATCATTGTGCATTGGAAAATCTAGTAACTGAACTTCATTAAAAGTGAAAACAATAAGGACATGTTGGCTGCTATGACAGCATCCTCAGTCACCGCATCTCCCTGGGGGACCAGACACACCCCCAAGCTCCTTGTAACCCCAGCATGCAGGTATTGCTGCGGCGGACAGGACTGACCTACCCTGGGGGAGGCATGAAAGCAAAGAAGAGAAGGCAGGTGACTCATTTAGGAAACTCGGGTGATCCTCTTGAGTCACGTTTCTCAGGGTGTCAGGGGACCAGTCACATGCGGGGAACCTCCTGGCCTGGCAGGTGGCAGACTCCTGGGACCCTCCTCAGACATGTTAATCAGAGAATCTAAAGGTGGGCAAACTCTGAAAAGTATCTGTAAAGGAAGGACTTAGCTCTGCTGTGAGCCCACTACACGCAGGGTCACGCAGGATGCCCTCCCAGTGTCCAGTCTCCATTTCACCCTCCTGGGAGGAACACCTGCCAAGTCACAGAGCACAGTCTTCAGCGAACACCTTCCTGTGCGACCTCCACTGTCACCCAGCCCTGCAGGAGTAGCCGCTGAGTAGGGGAAACAAGTCTCTGCACCTGACCCGGCCACCTTGACACTGGGCGTAAAACCAGCACTCCTACGTCTCTTGGGAAAGGAGCGGCCCTGGGCAGCAATGCACTTGGCAGCCCCAGGGAGGGGCCAGGTGTGGAGGACCCGGCCTCTGCCCGCAGACACGTCAGCACAGCATCCTGGAGCAGAACCTCCAGCCCAGCTGAGCCTACAGAGGGCCGCAGCCCTGGACAGCATCTTCACAGTGACCCAGGGGACTGGGCCAGAACCACTCAGCAGGGCTGCCCCTGAAACTGCAACCTGACGAAGCTGTAGAGTCGTAAGTGTACGGTGCCTTAAGCCCCTAGGTTTTGGGGTCACTTGTCACACAGCGACAGACAGTGGATGTGCGTGGACTCCCAGGCCACGATGGCCTCTGCCAGCCTCACCCGGGCTGTCTCATCTGTTCCCGCGACATCACGTTTCTCAGACCCAAAGGCTGCCAAGGCCCCCTCTTCATAGTCGTTACAAGCTCACGATACAAAGTGAAAAAAAGCAATCTGTAAAATACAATGTATGACGCAATACAGTGTGAATGCACAGGCACATACACGCACGAAACAGGCGCACACATAAAACAGGTGCATGCACACACGAACAGGTGCACACATGAAGGTGTACACGCGTCAAACACGTGTGCATACACACATGAAAGCACTAGACATGAAGGGCTGTCTTTGGGAGCCTGGTTTTTAGGCATCTCCCTCACCCTTTTACATCTGCACGATCACAAACACAGCACACCACAGTACTGAGGGGAAGCCCCAGCTTCTCCTGGGGGCACACGAGGCTTTTTATTTATGCCACAGGTTGCATCACTACATTCTAGAACTGCAAGGCCCCCCACTGCCAGGACTGGGTCAGGTCCACCCTGTGCTCCAAGGACCAGGCCGCCTGCCAGCCCACACGGACCTGCCCCTCGGATGGTGCGGCTGCTTCTAAAACAGACTCAGCCCCACCCAGAGACCTGCAGTACCTGTTATTAAATCAAGACTTGGCTGTGGGTAAACGTGAAGATTTTTATTAAACATGACTCTGGAACATTCAAAGGACCATAACTGAATGCTCTTTCCGCTGCCACGGCGTGTCCAGACGCTCCTGGAGAAGGCCAGGGCATGGGAACCCACGGAGCCCCGACAAGGCAGACTCGGAGCTGTGTGGCGTAGTTAGCACCGATTTTGTTTTGACACTTGCCTTTTATATTCAGATTAAAATAAAAAACAAGACGCAAAAGTAGCTCACATTCTATTTCAATTCTCCGTATTTCTGTAGTAACTGGGCCCCTTTCCCTCTGGTTTCCCAGCCAAGTGTTAAATAGGCCCAGCTGGGATTTGTCAAAGTCTGGGCCTCTGTTGTAGAGTAAGTGAGGGGGTAGGGAGGGGAGCGGTGAGGGGGTAGGGGGGGAGCGGTGAGGAGGAGTGGGGGATAGGGAGGGGAGCGGGAGTGGTAAGGAGGAGTGGGGGATAGGGAGGGACAGAGGGAAGGAGAGAGAGAAACCGCGGAGGGCTGGAGGCAGGAGGGATGCTCCCTGGCAGCCTCAGGCTCCCCCTTCCAAGGTAACTGAGCTGGCATCATGCACGCGGTGCCGTCATATAACTTGGCTGACACACGCCAGAATTACAACAAAATGCTTACGAAGAGTAAGCACCCGCATCTTCAGATTAGGATAGTGTACCGGTTTCATGCTTGCCTTGTATGACATTCTATAAATTGTAAAAGATAACGCATTTTCTTACTAACTGTAATAAAGACCAGACAGCATCTGAGTACTTCTGAGTACTGAGCGCGTGTCAAAGCCCGGTGAGATAGGAATCATTTACTTTGCTAGAGAAAGAAACAGGCTCTGAGAGAAACTTCCTGAGGCCAGGCAGCTGTCTCCAAACCCACCTCGTGCCTCCTGACCCTGAACGCGGAGAACCCAAGTCACTCATGTGAATAATTTGCCTACATGCACGTCCGACTGAGATTTGGCCCCCAGATATCATCTCTATGCAGAAATGTGTCAAGGAAGGTACAATTATATGACCTTGAGCTGGGGGAACCAAGGCAGGCACCCTCAACACAGATGTGGGGCGGAGGTGGGCGCCCAGCGCAGGGGCAGAGAGGAACATGTCCAGCCCTGCCCAGTCACACAGCCACCCTGCTATGCCAGTGCAGGGGCCGCCACCGCGTCTCGGAGAAAAGCAGCTTCTCCTGCACAGGAATCTACCCCTGAAAGTGTGTTCCTGAGAAGGTGCGGACCAACATCTCAGACACTGTAACATGCTTATCTATACAGGCTGCCTATGTCCGGGAATCACCGATCATTCCCATCTCGCCAATTATTTCTGGTAAATACTGATTATTCTAAGTTAACTGAGGCAACATAGGAACAAAATAATGGAAATGTCAGTGAATCCGCTCTGCCTGCTAAAGAGCCGGGACTAATGATGAAACAGAAGAAATCCTGGAGAACGCAGCAGGACCCCAGACCCCGCGGACCACCCCAGCCTCCTTCCACAGGAGAGTTAGTCGTGGGGCCAAGGAGTGGTTTCCAAGGAATCTCAGAGGTTCTCAAGGTCTTGAAAGTTTAACGGGAATTGAATATTTGCATCTGAGTCACACGAGCACATTAAAATTTCTCCTTTCCACTGGAATTAAGAGCTTGGGGCGGCAGCACTGGTTGCATCTCATGCTCACGAGACGTTTGGAGGCAGCCATGGGTCTCAGGTGAATCATTTTAATAATGAAGTGCTTGGCCCTCGATCCAGGACCACAGACCCCACCAACAAGAGTCTAACCAGGACAAGCCTCAGCCTGGAATGGCTGGTGTCCGTGGGGGCTGGGAGGAGCGCTAAGGAAACTCAGGGGCAAGCCCCACGCAAGCTTGGCATGTCCTACCCCACGCAGTCGGCATCAGCCACAGGGATCTTTTGTTGTTTTTTGTTCAGGAAGGAACATATTAAAAAGCCCGGGGCCCAGGGCCTGGACTCCTCAAAGCTCCCCACAGAGCCGGGTTAAGTGGCACCTTCCCTCATGTTAAAATCAACTATATATGGCTGCTGAGGGCATCTCAGAGCAGGTGCAACACTGAGCTTTCTTACTTTCTGGGGAAAGCAGGAATTCCAGGCCTCTGCCTTCCTACCTCCCCAGAGGCTCTGGCCCAGGTGAGCTCAGCTTCTCCCAGGTAAGGAGCACAGACCAGCTTCCCACATGCCCCTCAGGTCACACAGGAGCAGTGCAGACCCTTGCACCTTCGCACGAGCCCTCACAACCCACCCCAGAGGCAGAAGCCCAGCCCTGTGACCCCGCCCTGGCAGGAGGCAGCTGCTGGGGCCTCTGCTCAGGGTTCAGCACAGCAAGGTCCAGCCACACCAGGTGAGACATCCACCACCCGGCCATTCGTCTTTAACCTAAAACAGACACAGGAATTCGGCAAGGGCTTCCTTCCCCTGACAAACCCGTCCTTCCTGTTCTCATCTCTCCCTCCTGCCCTGTCACGGCCACCCAGCACTGTGCCCAAGACCTGACTCCCAGTTTCACAGGAAATCCAAGACAATTAGGATTTTGAGAAACTGGGAGCTACGTAGAAAATGAGTCGGTAAAGCCAGTGTCCACTGATCCTCCACTCCACACAGCGGAGAACAGTCCTCGGGATAAAACCCACGGGGCGAGGAAGACGCAATCAAGGCAGGCAGGATGGAGGAGCTGCAAAGGGGGTGGTTCACACACACACAAAAAAGTGAACACAAAGCTAAAGTGCTCAGCGGCTGGAAGACAAAACACAGGAGACAAACACTGATCGTTTAAGAAAAAAAAAAAGCCTCATTGTTAAGTCTATCAAGATTTAAGTTCTCAAGTCACAATGTATCAAGCACAGACTTCTCATGCCTGAAACTTGGGGCAGTAACACATGAATCCAGTTCTCCCAAGTCCATCGTTTTCTTTGATGAGCCTCTTGATTCTCAGGCTGGTTTCAAAGTAAGCTCTTCTCTGTTGATGACTTAATAATTAACATACTTGAAAACACATTGACTTCCAAATTAATCTGCTCATAAAATATTACTACACTGGCTGTCATCCACAGAAACAACACAATCACTTTCTGGTTGTGAAAACATTAGAATCTGAAGCCCCCTTGGCCATCTGAAAAGCCCCTGCTTTTGACAAGGGCATTCCAAAGCTAATCTGAAAAACTAGTCCAGGCCAAGATCGGTGGGGGTTTGGACTTGCCTCATCACCCCACCTCCCTTCTGGAATTAGACAGAACTTAGACTCTTAGTCTGATGGGAAACATTTACAATCTATTCTCTCCGAAGCTACCTGGAGGATTTTCTCCACATGACAAAGCCTTGGTCTCCACAACCCCTTATCTGACAACTCTCTCGACCAACTGTCAATCAGGAAATTTTTTAATCTACCTACGACCTGGACACCCCTGCTTCCAGTTGCCCCACCTTTCCAGACCAAACCAACGTACATCTTACATTTATTTTATTGATGTCTCATGTCTCCCTAAAAGCTATAAAACCAGGCTGTGCTCAGACCACCTCGGGAATACGTTCTTAGGATCTCCTGAGGGCTGTTATCAAGGGCCATGGTAACTCATTTGGCTCAGAATAAATCTGGAAATGCTTCACAGAGTTTGACTCTCCTTGCTGACACGGTACCTTTCATGGGTATTCATCTGGGGGACTCACAATCAACCCGAGGCAGCAGCTGCCCACAAAAGTCTCTGCAGGACTGAGCCTCTGGCACAGGGACTCCAACCCCTGAAGTAGCAGCTCTCCCACATCCCACGGCCTGATAGACCTGCACCTCCAGGGCTTCTCATTTCAGAGTCTCAGCAACAAATCTACCAAATGTGTCAACATCACAGAATATTCCTTGAGGCTTTTGGCTGTTGCTTCTCCCCAAGTTTACTCTAAAACCACAATGGGAGAACACGTAGAACAGGATGGCTCTCGGTCACTGACCCTCCTGGTAACACACTGTCTCCAAGGCCCTTTCCCGCCAATCATGGCTTCCTTCGAGTCAGGCTCGAGGGCCACTTCCCCAAGAAGGAAACCTCTTCAATCCAGCAACCACAGCTCCTGGTCCCATCTAGAGCTTGTCTGCCAGGAAGGGAAGACTCCTCATTCCAGGGAGAGCAGGTGCCACAAACTCAGGGTTTTGGCCACTGTGAAGGCAAACACTCATGAAATTAATACACTTTTTCCTCCTTGGATACTGATGTTTTCTCTTCTGGAGGTCAGCCAAGGCCATCTGCACGAGTCACAAGCGTGATGGCTCCAGCCCCTCCTTCGGTGTCAGCAGCGTGGCTCCACTGAGACCCTCCTGCACCAGCCGGGCCATGCACCTGTTCCCACGAATGCTGTCAGCAGACCACAGCGATTCTAAAATAATCAGCAAGCTGACGTTCCGAAGGATGCATTTTAAAGAAAAATGTGTAAGTTTTACTACATGAAATCAGCTACATCTTTTGCTACTCCAGAGGCTTTTTGTTTTGCTTTCTCAAGGTTCTCTACAATGATCCCACAGTCAAGGTTCCCAGCTGCAGGCAGAGGGTTGGGCAGGCTGCATCTGATGTTTAAAACACAGAGGATCCATGTCGAAGGATTTTCCTGTTCACCAACATCATCAGGACAAACTTTAAGCAGTAGTAATCTCCCTGTCTAGAAAACTGAGCTCACTTGAGAACTAATACAACAAATGTGTTTGACAAAGTTGCAGGTGGATATTTTAGTGAGTGACTCACTATTTCAAGTAGGATAATGGCTCACTATTCAAAGGCATGTTTTTGTCAATTTTTATAATTTTAGCTTCATGCATTTGAATCATGAAGTGAGACTTGTACCTGATACATTACAGAATCTCTACAAAATAGACAAAATTCCAATTCTGTACATTCATTCTTTTCCATATGCATACAGATGGGTCGTAATTTAAGTTGGCATTCCAACAGGATTTCTAAATTAAACTGTCTTCTACTTTAAACACTATGTGTTAAACATTACACGTTCCATTGTTAAACATTTATAACAGGGATCTGTATGGTCAGTTTTAAAGATTGCTTCCTCACTGAAAACAAGTGTTTAAACAATAAATTGTCTACTTTGAAATATTCTAGAGAAAGAGATACATTTGGAGAGCGGACACACTCAATACAGAAATTCGGAACATCAAACAGGCACAACCAGCAGTGAGGGTGGTAGGGGCGCCATGTGAGTGCCCCTCAAAACACACACAAGCCTGGCTGCTTAAAAGGAATGAATATAGCTCAACACTCCTATGTGAACATTGACGTGTCTACTGCCTTACAGAATCCTCCTAGCTGAGCTGCAGGAACCTTCCTTGGAGCCTTTTCTCACCTACACTGCCTACAGGTGCCCACTGGGCTCCCTGGACAGTATCGTGTCTTTGTTTAGAATACCACAGTACTTGGAGGCCTGTTTAATCCCAAGTCAGAGCCTTATCATAACTCAGACACCATCCCTCAGGGCTTGTGCGCCAACTTCGGCTAATGCAGGCTGCTCCACAGTGCCCTGCAGATGGGCTTGGTGCATCCACACGATTTTAAGATTTGGGGCTGTCGTTTTCTGCAGTCACAGACACAGACTTACATATGCATCATGACTGAAGGCAGCACATATTTTTATGTTCCTTCTATAATGGTAATAACAATGGCAACATTTCCCCGATCCTTAAAAAATCCTCCTGACAGAGTTGTATTCCACCCTCCTTCCTTAAAATTAATAGAATTTACCACCAAACTAGGTAAAATCAGTCTTCATGAGAAAGTGACAAATCAGTGTTCGCACAATGGCATAGTAGCTGGGCATACAGTGTACATCAACATCCCAAACTAAGCACCCATCACAATTATTCCTAACTCGCAGGAAAGCCAGAAAAATCAGAAGGCTTAAAATATAATTCGACATGAAAATAACAAGAAACCAAAGTTTCTGAGGAGTGTTTGTTAGCCAAGCAAGGAAAGCCATTAACCAGTGCTGATGACATTGCGTTTGATTACAGCAGCCAAAGACGTGTCCAGAGGAAAAGAGACTTTCAAAGATTAGTCTTTCGGTAAGAATGGTTGCTTAACAAGTTCAGACTACTGGGCTATACCAATCATCAATTAAGCAAGGCAAACAAGTGTGAGTCGTTTTCCTTAATTCTTAATGTGTCGAAAATCCCAACACTGCTAAGGTCATTCAGGGAATTGAGACTGAATTTGAAGAAACTGAAGAATTAAAGTCTATGAATAATATGAATGAACCAATTATCTAAGAGAAGATTTCAAAGCTGAGAACACACTAATTCCACACAACCTGAAGTGGAATCTGCTAAGATGTGTCATAACTAATAAAATGACTTTGGGGAGGAAATTCTCAGACCCTGTGAGAATATGAAGTGTCTGAGTCCATGGTGCTCCTCTCATTGCTCACTGGCAGGCCCTCGGGGGAGAATGTTCCCCCTTCTTGTGTGCAGCTGAGGCAGCAGCATCCGGGTGAACATCACTGGCTCTCTTGGACATAACCGTCCTTGTCTCCTTGGTCTCTCCGGCCCACAGCTCCATCTCCTCAACCACGGATCACCCTCCCCACACCCAACAGCCAAGACGCCATCTTGGGGAGGCCTCACTCACTTCCCCTCTCACCCACAAGCCTTTGCTGCCTGACGTTCAAAGTCTTAAGAACCATCATTCCACATATTTTTCTACAGGAACAGGGGCAAGTCTAGTACCTGTTATTCCATCTCGGCCAGTAGCTGAGGGCCAAATGCAGCAGAGCTAAGGGTGTCCACAAAGAAGCTGAGCACTGTGTTCTGATCCCGGTTCTGCCGCTCAACTCTGAGGCGTTTTGCCTGTCTCCTTTTGGCCTCTGTTTCCTCATCTCTAACATGAGGTAAAAGTTCCCACCTTAGCAGGTTTCTATAAGGACTCAATGAACCAATATGCCTGAAGCACTCAGCATAGCGTCTGGCAGACACCAGGCACTGCACAGAACTCAGCCTACTCGGCCGAACACCAGCCAACCTCCACCCAGTGCTCTTCCCATTTCAGAAATAAACACATAACACATGAGCAGAAACTGGAAAATAACAAATATCTTCCCAATGTGACTTCCTGGAAGACTCACTCAAATGCACAATAGAAATCTTTCTTCTGTGTTTGACCATCACCTTTACAATATATCCAAGCAAAACCACATTACAACTCAGTGATTTAACATCTACTGGAAACCTGGTGAAGATGAAGAGAACACACTTTTCTGGTCCCCTTTGCTACCAGCAATTTCCCTTCCTCTATTCAATGGCAAGCTGCCAGGTGCTGCAGGAGAGGGCAGTGCTGTCACTCCCCTATTCAGTTAGGAAGCCCTCCATGGAGCCCAGACCACCCCTAGGTCAGTATCAGGGCCTCAACAGAGCACAGACAGGAGAACACGTCCATTCCATCAATAGACCAGGTGTCAACGTCCTCTGTACAAAGCATCATGCTGGCATTTGTACATATGCAGTGTTTAAGTACCACCCTTCCACAAGTTTAAATTCAGCTGAGGAAACCACGAGACTCCTAAAAAATACAAAACAGTATCTGAGTTCTAAAAAAATTAAAAAAAAAAAAGGCCTAGACACACATGCACACCCCTGTAATGCAGAGTCAAACTTTCAAAACCACACATTCCACATGCAGTGAAACTGTCGGCAACTATAGTCAGCCCAGAAGATCCCTTTTCCATCTTAGCTCTTTTTAAATAAGGCATATGAGGAGCAATCAGCTTTTCCAATAGTAAGAGATGGCATTTTCCACAGACTAACCCAACTTCACCTAGAATTTAAAACCACAGAATTCACATGTGCTAAAGGAATAAGGATATAAAATCGTGCATTTCCCATTTGCTACATGTAAGCTTAGTTTTAAAAGGCATATCATCAAATGCACTTAAATTTCAAACTCCCGCAGTTGCCCAAAACCCAAGCATAAAAATGCGTGCTTATGGTCACGAAACGGAGTCAAGCACAGCAAGGAGACTAAAGCAGGAGTTACCCTCCCAGGCTGGCACCCTGCTCCGAGGTATGTAACAGTCTAACAACCAAGTCCAAGGGTGGAAGGAAACCACTGACCAGCACCTTCACACGCTGGGAAGCAGGCAGGGCCGTGTGGGTGCCCAGCTTTGATGTGCTGTTTCAGATCCGCATCACCCGTTCTCCTGCTGGAGGCAGCACCTTGGTCTCCTGCAAAGGCCGGCATTCAGACGCTGTGGGACCCTGACAGAGAGGGGCAGATTCCAAACCCACCCGAAAAAAGAATAAAAATAAAAATAAACCTGTCTCAACACTGGGACATTCTCTAAGAATAGAAACCTCTAAAACCAATGCCTTATTTTAGAACTTTCTAAGATCTTCAGTCCAAAAAAAAAGTAGTAGCTTACATTTTAGAGTGTCTGAAGGAATGTAATTTGTTTACCCATTTTTAAACTAATTATAGTTACTATTTACTAAAAGCCTGGCCAGCAACCTGACCAATACGCTTTTTCACGTGACCCTCGCGGGGTAACCGTGCCAGGCCTTCCTCAGAAGCAGTGTTGCTGCTGCCAGTTCACCTGGTGCATGTGCCACTGACCCACCAGAGGCTCCACCAAACCCTGGAGCGTTACAGTTGCCTTTCCTCTCGCGTAGCACGCCACAAACAGCACCAACACGCCGCACACTGATAGTTTTACAGTTCACTTAGACTTTGATGCTTACATTCAGATAGCAAAACAGATACCAGTGCTGAGGAGACAGGTGTCAGCACCTTCTCCTGCCCTCTCCAGAGGCGAGGGTCCGTGGGCCCTGGCACACAGAAGCCCAGGCTTTCTTCATAGCAACCCCTGGCCGAGATTTCTTGAGTCTCTCACATGGAAGCAGTGTTTTCAAAGACAACAGCAGCACCTCTGAGGGTCCCAGTGGGGTGCAGCCATGGCCACGGGCACCTCGCAGAGCAGCATCTGTGGCTGCTGTGATGCCAGAGACATCTCGTCCACAGCACGTACTGCCTCTGAACCAAGGCTCAGACAACAGAAATCCCATTCCATAAACCATCAAAGGCTGAGGAAGCCATCTCAGAACTGATGTTCTGGTGGCTCAAATCTCGTCGAGATGAACTGACCTATTCAGAAAGGGAAAAATAATTCTTTGTAATTGGAAAGAAGCTAAATGTTAAGACTCACTGGTTGCACAGAGCCCAGATCAGCATCATCTGAGAATCTGCAAGTACACGTATCCAGGGCCCCATCTCAGAGCCGCCAAATCAAACCCAACTCTGGTGGAAGGAGGACAGGCACTATTTTAGGGGGGTTGTTGTTTTAGTTTTGTTTCTTTGAGACAGAGTATCACTCTGCTGCCCAGACTGGAGTACAGTGGCATGATCTGAGCTTACTGCAACCTCCACCTCCCAGATTCAAGCAATTCTCCTGCCTCAGCCACCTGAATAGCTGGGATTACAGGTGCATGTCACCACACCCAGCTAATTTTTGTATTTTTAGCCGAGACAGGGTTTCACCATGTTGGTCAGACTGGTCTCGAACTCCTGGTCTTGTGATCTGCGCGCCTCGGCCTCCCAAAGACAGGCACCTGTTTTAACAGCCACCCCTGCTCCCAGCCACAACACGACTGAAAGTCGGCAGATAATTAACTGAGTTGTTGATTCTCTTAATCAGAAAACACTTCCTAAATCATCTGAATATTTCTGCCAAACAAACCTTCTCTCCTCTGCTTACAGTCCTGAGCACCAGTCACATGATAGAGAAATCTGGTTTTGTTTTTCTGTGACACAGTATTGCCGTCATCCAGGCTGGAATGCAGTGGTGTGATCTCTGCTCACTGTAGCCTCCACCTCCCAGGTTCAAGGGATCCTCCTGCCTCAGCCTCCAGAGTAGCTGGGACTATAGGTGTGTACCACCTCACCCTGCTAATTTTCAGTTGAGACACGGTCTTACCACATTGGCCAAGCTGGTCTCCAACTCCTGACCTCAGGTGATCCACCTGCCCCAGCCTCCCAAAGTGCTGGGATTACAGGCATGAGCCACCACGCCTGGCCGAGAAGTGTTTGATAGAGGCTGAGGGGAGGACTCCTGTCCCATCCCGGGATACCCACATCCCACCCAGCTTCCCACACCGACTACGACACTCGAAGTGTCACAGTAAGGGCAGCTGCATCCCCACAGTTCTCTGCACTAACACCACAGCTGCGTGAGCTGCCACAGTCCTGGAGCTGCCGCTCAGCCTTAACATGCTGGCACAAGCACAGCAGAAACTACCAAGCCCCCAAGAGGGAGGAGTGCGGGCCCAGGGGGGTGAACCAGGAGGGAGGAGTGAGGAGGGAGGAGTGCGGGCCCAGGGGAAGTGAACCAGGAGGCTCTGGGGGTAGCAAGTTCACACACCTCAAATACCTCCCACATCCATCCGCGTGCAGGGAGGGGACGGAAGCCACGCAGGAGCTGCAGCGCTTTCTCCTCGCAAGTGAGTGAGGATACCGACTCATGCACGAAATCAGAGCTAAAGTTCTACCGTGGCAAGGAGACGCTGTTCAACAAGTTTCATAGACCCAAATGGGAGCAAAAAGAAACCAATCATACAAGATGAGTAGATGGAAAGGGATCAGAAATTTAAGCCTGTCACAAGCTTTCAGAAAAAACTTCACTTGATCTGCAAGATGACTGCAGCTCTGCCTGATCATTTCTGAAAATGTCTAACCCGTGACGAGCCATCTCAGAGCCATTCAAGAGGAGTCACAAAATCAAAACACCAAGGCGCTCCATATTGTAGATGGCCTGCGACAGTACGGAAATGAGCAGCGGTGCCAGAGCTTTCAACTTTGAAGTAAATTCCAGCATGAGGGCAGCATCTTCCTGGCTGAAGCAATGAGGTGGGCTCCTGCTCACCACATGGGAGACCCGCTTTCAGGTAAGGTGCGGTCAAGGGTCTGCAAACCATGATCCCCGAACCAGCCTTGGCCAGGGAACCAGAACCGATTTTTACACTTTGAAGTTTTAACATAAGAAAAATATGCAGAGGCTTCTGTGGCCCTCAAAGCATAACACGTTGCCTACCCTGCCCTTTACAGGAGCTTCTAGCTTTGGTGTCAGTTACAAAGTGTTTCTATAAAATAATGTCACTGATTCTCAAGCATGCCAGGAAAAGTCACTTCTGAACAACTCTCAATAGAGACGCACCATCCTGTGTTTCACAGCTTTTAGTTTTGTAAAAGCCAAAATAAGGGAGGTAATTCAGCTAAGTATTATAGTAACACAATTTGAGATACATAATGATGTGTGACGACAGAATTGGCATTCCTGTGAGACAATAAACTAGCTCAAAGTCAAACACAAAATAACAAATCAAAGCATGTTTTGGCCTCTCAAAGTGATCAGTGAAATTGAGAATAACATTCAGTTAAATGATACTTCAAAAAAAAAAGCAAAAACAAAACAAATACCACTACACCATCACTCCTTAAATTTATTTAACTACTGCTGCAAAATAAAGTGGAGAGCCTTCTTACTGCAGGGTAATAATCGGCCATCGTCACCATGAAATAGACTGCTGTGCAGGCTCAGGCCCTCCTGCCCACAAAGGCAGGGGGAGGGAGGAGAAACGATAGCCAGAAAGGGACAGGGCAACCATGACCTAGTCAGCAATCGTACCCTCCCACCTTTCTTCCAGACTTAAAATTTTGGAGCCATCTGGGTTTACCTTCCTATGTCCGTAAGTCAGCAAGTTCTCGAAGCCAGAAATCTACAATGCTTCAGGCAGCCAACTCCTCTCGGCCTTCCCCCATGTTTTAGGGTCCCATCAGCTCGCCCCTGGATAGTATCAATGGCCTCGGAGCTCCAGCCAACCTTGCACTCCACAGACTGAAGTATGCCAAGAGTCACTTGAGGCTGCCACTGCCATGACCAAAGGCTTTCAGAGACAGTTGCAAGCACTGCACAAATCCATGTAGCTTCAGCAGGTGCAAAGCAGCTCCAGCATTCCATCCAGCCTGTCAGTGCCACCATAGCTGTGAGTCTATGATGTGTCAGGAAGGCAATGAAGACACCATGTAGATCATCTCATTTAAGCTTCAGTGTCACAAGGTGGATTTTGTCGTGCCCGTTTTATGGATCAGGAAACAGTTTTAAAGAGGCCAAGCACAGGGCCCTGCTGACACAGCAGCAAGCCCCGCAGAGGCCTGGGCATGACCCCCACCCCACGCTCCCTGGCTCCTGAAGTCCACTCCTCCCCCGTGGGAGCCTGATCCTGGGTCTGCCTGAATTGCTACCATTCCTAAGCCACGACCGATGTCTTCCCACCTCCTCCTTTATCTGTTTCCTGCAGCCCAGAGGCGTGTGCTCTTCCATCCAGCCAGACACCACACTTCAGCACCTGCACCTGACACCACTTCAGCCAAAAGCTTCTCTCAAACTTCCCCACACACCTGCTGGTCACACAGGTCTGCACCTATCACCTTTCTCACACAAATTCTCACGTATTCCTGTGTAGCACCATCCAACTGATTATAGTCTGTTGAGAGGAAGAAGCTCTGTAGATAAGTCCACATCCTACTTTGCTCCCAAGCACACAGTCTTGCATGAGGCAACCGATTAACAGCAAATTCACTTCAGCACAACATTTCCAATTGAAGAAATGCAGAGCATAGAGCTCTGGTCATAATTAAAAGCGTGTTTCACTCGTCATTGAAATTCCATGTACTGCTGCAACAGCAGCAGCCCCTCCTCACCAGGCTCTGCCCAACGGACATCATTCTTCCAGCACACGACTCCCATCAGAGCCCTGGCAGCAAGAGCCCCGCAGGCTTCCCAGTGCCTCGGGCTGCGGCTTCCACGCTGGGCCAGCACTGGCCTAACGACACGACAGCCACACGACGGGAGTGGTGCCCCCAACAACGACAGGATCGGAAGCTGGCCGACTGCTCTGTAGAATGGAGACGTGTTAGTAATCCCTGACATTTCCACTGACAGGCTGCTCAGCTAAACTGGGAAAAATCCACAAAATAGAAAGAACCCATGGGGAGGAGCACTTCTCTCTCCAACCTGGCAGCAGACGGTGGCTGTGCAGATGACCTCTTCGGGAAAACCACCGACTGCATCTCAGGTCAGCACCAGCCCCGCTGAGGGCCAAAAAAAATCAGCTCCCCCCGGCCCTCACTTCCTAAGGGTCAGCCCTCCCAGGCCACCTCTCCTGGAAGATCAGCTCTGACGCACCAACGAGGGTCAGGAACCGGCTCTCGGGCTCATTTCCCAAGCTCCTGCCCACCGCCTCTCTCTTCCTCCATCTCCCCCTCTTCACTCCCATCCTCCCTCCCCCCGCTTTCACTTCCCTTGTCTCCTTTCCTCTTCCTCATTTCCTTTCAGCCCTCACCTTCCTCACTGCACGTCCCCATCCAACTCAGCTGACGCATTCTCAGGTCAGTAGAGGGTTTTTCCACTTTTTATTGCAGTGATCATTCTTAATGAACAGAAACCTGTTTCGGACGATGTGGATGCCACCTCATGACCAACTGCTGCCCCGCGGCTCCGTGTCCACTCGGTGTCCTCACGGCACAGGTGCCCAGCAGTATGGCTGTGACCAGGGGTAGCCACATGGGACATGGGAGAGGTATCCCAGCCAAGAGGCCCCGCAAAGCCTCCCCAGCAAACCGGAGCAAGGCCCAGGGCGGTAGGGAGAGCACCGTGCTCATGATATAAGCAGTTCAGCTTCCGCAAACTGTCCACTGACTGTGAATTACTTTGTTTCCATGGTTACAAAAGAACCATAAGCATTCTAAAATATGTTCTTGCTTTCACGTTTGCGAAATCTAAGCAACATTACAATAAAAATCACTGAATTCTGCCCGAGACTCCAGGGGTGTTTTCCTCTCTGAAAGGAGCCCCATCTGGGACTCGGGATTGAGCGACAGCCTTCAAAATCACAGTTGTCCTAGTGGTAACAGGAAACTCCTCAGCCTGCCGGGACCTGGGGCCCTTCACAGCCTCACGGCTCCACACACCAGTGTTCTAAGGATCACACGTGTGCAGACAGGTATGCACATAGCACCTGGCGTGTGTGCAGCAAGTTTTGCTAACATGCCCCAAACATCTCACTCATACTTGCTAACCACATCTCTTCTCTCGGCCTCCACGGCGTTTCACACTCTGCCTTTATATTGCGGTGAACCGTGCATCCTGAGTGCCATAAAAATTCAACTCCTTCCGGGCAGAGGGGTGCATCTTTCCATCATGGGGTCCTCACTCCAGCCGGCACAGGATTTGCAGAGTGGGCGAGTCTAATGTTGATGACACTTTCTCAATATTCCCTTCACAGCCCTCCAAAAACAAGAGTACTGCCAGCTTCTTACCGAGATTGTAATGAGGCAAATATTTTTCTCTTGTCACTTTTTAACGTAATACTTGTGAAGAATGTGACTCTGCATGTACACTGTAGGCTCCCACACCGTGAACATTCTGCTCTCCCGTGACTGTATTCACAGGTCCCAAGGACAACACTTCTCCATACTAGCCAAAAAAAAAAAAAAAAAAAAGTTTTTTTTAACATGACTTCCACTCATCTGAAAGTCACAGATGGTTTTTCCTTCATAAAAAGATCCAAATGATCCACAAGCCAGGTTTAATAAACACGTTGGTCCAGGTGGGAAAATGACCCCTCAGTCTCCCTCCCCTCAAAGACCAGGGCAGCCAGGAAACTGCGCTCTCCAGTGAATGACAGCCGGCAGGATTCCCTAAATAAGCAGCCGAAGATTCCCATCTCGCCGAGCGCACCTTGAGTGGGGACTCAAGATGTCCCCACTCCCTGAATGTCCTACAAAGAACACGGCTACCCAACTGTGGACTGAGGCTATAAACAAACATGTTTTCGGCCGGATGCGGCGGCTCACGCCTATCATCCCAGCACTTTGGGAGGCCGAAGCGGGCAGATCACAAGGTCAGGCAATTGAGACCATCCTGGCCAACACGGTGAAACCCCGTCTCCACTAAAAATACAAAAAATTAGCCGGGCATTGGGAGGCTGAGGCAGGAGAATGGCGTGAACCCAGGAGGCAGAGCTTGCAGTGAGCCGAGATCACGCCATTGCACTCCAGCCTGGGGGAAAGACCGAGACTGTCTCAAAAAATAAATGTTTTCAGCAAATAGCATCATTGTAAGTCATATCCAAGGAGGGGAACACATCATTCCAAGTTTCAGCAATCCAGTAAGAACCTGATCAAGAGAAGCCTACTTGCTCCAGACTCTAAGCAGCAATCAATTACAACGTAATGAAAAAATGTAATGAAAACACAGGGATGATTAAGAAAATTTCAGTTCTAATACAAGACTAAAACGTAATTGGATTTATTCTGCTCTAGACAGAGAGCAGTCCGGCAGTTCACCCATACGTTATGCTTGACAGCAGGGGCACGATCTCCACTCACTGCAAGCCCCGCCTCCCAGGCTCAAGGGAATCTTACTTCAGCCTCTGGAGTAGCTGGGACTACAGGTATGCAGCCATCACACCCAGCTAATTTGTGTGTTTTCACAGTAGAGATGAGATTTCACCAGGTTGCCCAGACTGGTCTCAAGCTCCCAGACTCAAGCAATCTGCCCCACCTCGGCTTCCCAAAGCGCTGGGATTACAGGCATGAGCCATCACGCCCGGCCCTTTTTTTTTTCTTTTCTTTTTAAGTGATTCATGTGCTTCAGAGTCTTGTAGGCATTAAAAATAAAAAAAAAAAAGAACAAGCAAAGTAATTCTGTAAGGAAAAGAAATCATTAACACGTTTTACACATCTCAAAACTCAAAACTGAAATGCTAAGAATAAAATGTATTTTATTCACAGAAGCAGCATTCTTAAAGTTCTGTAAAAGTGATACCATGGACACCACCACATCACAGACGAGCGTGGCAGGACTGCTCAGATTCGGAACACATTCTGAACAGTCCTCCTGCCACTTTCCTCAATGGGAACACTTTATTCTGTCTTTTATTCAAATTAAGTACCTTGCAAGGGAGTTGAAGAAAACTGCGTAGCCGATTTTAAAACTTCAATGCTTTTCTCAATTTTCGCCACATTCTGATGCATTTGACTGACTACACGGCCAGTAAGTCTAAAGCTTTTTGCATCGATAAAGACAATGCTCCTTGCAGCAATAGGCTTTTTCTTTTCTATACAAAGATCTATAACTTAAGCTAGCAAACTGGGCATTTCACAAAGATTTTGCACAATTCCTAGCACAGATTTTAGCAAAATAAAACCGTTATCTTTCTGCAATTAAATAACCAAGGATAGGAAACTGCACGGTCAAAATAACCATTCCATTATTTTATATAAACACAAATGATAAAGTAGAATATGCTTTGGAAAACAGTGTTTCCATATGCCAACGATGACGCAGAAGACAGTTCCTCAGCCTCATATGACATTTGACTACCAAAGTACTCTGGCCCAAGCCCAGCCCGGTTAAACGGAAACGAGGTAAACATGTGAGTGACCATGGTGGGGCACTCTGATAGCCACAGTCCAGGAAAGAACAGCTAACATCTTTCTTCTTCATGGGAAAACCGAAACATACTCGAGAGACCTTGATTCTTTAAAACACAGTCTGCGCCAGTACTAACCTTAAGCTCCCATTGACCAAGATTGCCATAACCACAGAGGTGTTTTTCCAGGCCTTCGAACATCACGGACATGGTACATACACAACGTTTTCCAACACTCAATGCTGCCAATTTGTTAAATGTGCTGTGATACCGGAGGTCTTGTGCAGGACCAGAAGCGTCGCAGCCTGGTTATCTGTCCTGGTGTTCAATGCTTTGTATGTGCAAAACCTGCTGTTACAATTTACTGGGCTTAATGCGATTCAGGTTTGTCACAGAAGAGAGCTATGACATTTACTTAATTACACGCAGAGATTCTCAGGTTCACCTTCCACGAGTGACTGCTCTGTCCATGAGACAGCGGAGGGAAGACCCAGGAAAGGCCTGGGAGATGCCAGGTGCTCACAAACTGGTATCAGTCTGCTGGTTCAGCTTAAAGGAAAACAGACATAGAAGAAGCTAAAAGGGCTCACTACACCTAATATCACAATGTTCTCAACTTCACCTTAGCCAAAAATAAAAGTGGAAAAGCTACTGCAGGGCATGATTCCAGTGCTCATCTGACACATGAAATTTAAAGACAAAGCTTATTGTGAGTGCAATTAATATACACATAAAACACTGGTTTCGCAAAACCCAGTCTTTGCGATTGCTTTTATAAAAAGTAAAATTCTCATGAGGATCGCATACATTAACTGATTTTCAAATGAAGGGACTGGTCAACTTCAGGGCATACGATTTCTGCCACACACGAGGGGAGCAGTGAGAGAGAAGAGCTAGGATCAAGTGTGCTGAAGCTGTCCTAGGACTGAAATTCAGTTTCTGCCAAAACAAAACACAGGAGTCTGTCAACTTCGATAGGAAGCTCTGCTTGAGAGTCAAGATGTTAAAGTTGCAAAGGGGCTTATCCCTGCTATGGGCACGTGTCATCCTTGCAAAAACACAGCTTAGCGTCATCAAAAACCAGGAAAGAACACAAGCCTTCCAGACATGTAATCCAAGAGCAGAAGGGAGCAGAGTCCAAGCTTGCTCGGCAGAACTGTCCCCGGAGAACAGCACAGAGGACGTCACAGGGAGGGCAGGGCAAGCAACAGCAGCTTCCGTATCGCCGCAAGCAGGGCCTGTGCCAGGGGCACAGTCTCCTCCAACCTGACAAGGAGGCGCGAGGAGCCACAGAGAAGTCAACTTAGGGTCCCTTTTCAGAAAGGGGCAACAATGAGAATCTGGTCTTATCCGCCCCCTTCTCCACGGTAACAGCTAAGCTCGCATGTTCAGGATCTCGGGTTGTGCGCCTGTCACGTTCCCCACCCCCTCATGCAGATGCTCTTCCTGCACCCGGGTGCCCGTCTCTGCGCTGCTCCTGAGGCCACACCTGTTGCCATGCAGTAGTGACCAGGAATTCACCTTTGTTCGGGAGAAGTAAACACAGTTCACACACTCCTGTACGGGTTTGCTGGCCGAGAATCTAACTACGCTGTCCGATTCCAGATGTGCTGGCACCAAGCAGAACGCCAGCATTTATAAATGGTATCAGTGGGTTCTCCTGGGACTCCCAGGCAGCCGCGCGAGGGAGGGAGCTGTTGCCCTGTTACCCCGAGCCAAAGCAACGCTGTGAGGCAAACACCACAGGCCACATCGCACTCGAGCACTGACTCTTGACAATTGCTCGTTCGTGTGTTGAAAGGCAGTATTAAGAAGAGTTCGGGGTACAGGCGTCAGCCAGGCCTGGTCTCAGCCATGAGACAGCAGTGACTGCCCACAAGTCCCGTATCTAAGCTCTGACTCCCCATCCGGCCTTCCTTCAGGATCAATGCCCACCTCACAGTGCTGCCATGAACGCTCAGTCAGCACGTACATACACAACTAAATTTATTTCAATTGTGCTTTCTACCCCAATTTAATACAACCAGGTACTATCATTGAGACTGAACAACCAATATTAGAACAGAAGGTCAGGCCAGGGATGGTGGCTCAGACGTGTAATCCCAGCACTTTGGGAAGCTGAGGTGGGTGGATCACTTGAGGTCAGGAGTTGGAGACCAGCCTGGCCAACATGGCAAAACCCTATCTCTACTAAAAATAAAAAATTATACAGGCATGGTGGCACACACCCTGTAACCCCAGCAACTAGGGAGGCTGAGGCATAAGAATCACTTAAACCTGGGAGATGGAGGTTGCAGGAAACCGAGATCGTACTACTGTGCTCCACCCTTCCAGTCTGGGTGACAGAGCAAGATTCTAATAAAAAAAATAAAAATAAAAGGTCAAGATGAAAACAATTGCCAAGGTCCATGTTCCATGTACTTAAAATATAAAATTCATTAGCTGGTACTTGATCAGTTGTTTTCTTCATTACAATCTTGTATATCCTAACACGGCTCAAAAGGTTTACTTTTGAGCACATCTTGAGTGTGACTAACAACAAAATATAAAGTGCCTGTATTTCATAAAGGAGCAAGTTCCAGTAAGGCTGCATCCTGCTGTAGTTAATCCTTTGACAACGTAAAACTGAGCCATCCTGACATAGCACTGACACATGGTACAAGAATGACCTCCAATTAAGTCCCTAGCTTTAGAGAACACATATAGTTTATCACTAATTCACTAGCGATTAGCAAGAATTTAAAGGAAGATAAAGTATCAGGACTGTAACTGGGAATAAAGGCAAAAAACATGAGAAATTAGTCACGTTCAAATCACCCTTTCTGTGTAGCCGTAACAATTTGCACACCTGTTGTGTATACTGCATCATGCTAAGCCATCACCAAGCTCTCTATGAAGGTGGTAAGAACGTCGAGTCGCAGAGCTTCCTACATCGCATTTAAACCCTAAACAGCCAACACCACACGCATCATGCGCTGAGACCTCTGAATGCTCAGAGGAATGCATGATGGGATGATGGGATGATGGGCCCCAGCCCTGCCATCAGGCTGCTGCTTATTAAAAGTATAAAACAAAGCCCTGCCTACAAGGTGCTCAGATCTAACTAGTACAAGGTTTTGCTTTTAACAAGTTAAATAACTACATATACATTCTCTTAGCAGAAAGAATGTATAGGATAGCTAGTTGGGAACATTATTTTAAAACGTTTGTATGGAATGAGTTATCCCAGGGAGGCTGTTTAGTACCTGCATTCAAAGGCAATTCATTATTCTACATCGAACCTTTAACAGAAGGTTCACAGTAAGATCCCTGGAAATGGCATTCCCCTAGCTGAATTTTCAATGCTCAGATTTCAGTATCGAGAGAGCTTTGTGAGCAGTCAGGAGAGGGGCGGCTCAGAGGCTGAAAGCACACAGGCCAGGGCCCTCCTGTGTCCGACAGCCTGACCTGGGCCTCGCTTTCTGCACTGCCCAGGGCTGCTCATGAGATTGTGCCGAAACGGATCTGTGCACGCCAAACAGCTCTCAGCGGGGGCTCAACAGCCAGAAGCCGTTCCACCACCGTCATGTCCCCCTTCTGAGCAGAGAACACCTGATACAGAAACAGGAGAAACAGGTATTCAATGAGTTGGCAAAGCCAAAATCCACCCGATCTACCACTCCAAAACAAACATACCCCACTGCCCAATATTGATGTGAGCCAAAAGCATGGAAGTCCCGAGAGCCCACACTGACCACAGCCAGACACCACTTCTGCAAGAACCAAGCACGCGCCTAGAGATCACCCGTGATGACCCAGGAGAGCAGCTTTGAGCAGAGACAAACGTGAAGGAGAGGCACAGGGGCCAGGGTGCTGGGTGTGCCCGTCTTTGTGACCTCACTGAGATTGCTGACCTCTGGCCCTTGGTGTCCGTCCTATGGAGGAGGTAGCACCCCAAATCCCTGCCTCCCTTCAGCGCTGACTGAGGCTGCCCTGCAGTCTCCCCAGGGCCGAGACTGCTTCTAAATCCTGTTCACTGCACACCCACAGAAAAGCAAAAAACAAAGTATCAAGTATGCAGACAGCAAAAGAAAAGTATGTGAATCCTCCCCTATTCCACAGGCATTTAAAAAGTAACAGGAATATTGTGATAGTCTTTAAACAACCACCAGCTATCACGTCCTGTTGAAATGTTTTAGCTAATCAGGAACACCTTTACCAAGCACCTGTGTGTTCAGGAAATCAGTTGACAGGTCCCAAATAACCTCGGAGCTTACAACCTGACCCCCACTCACGCGCATCACCTCTCCAGAGGAACGTGTCCTGGACACCTTTCAAATGGTGAGGAACAGGAACAAGGGTAGCTTTCCCTCAATACCACAAAACAAGCTCGACCCCGAGGAGCCCGGAGAACAGCGACGTTTGTTTACATGCTTTCCCACTGACCTTGTCAGAGCCAACGTTCCCATCCCACACCGCCCAGTGTTTCACTCTCCCTGGGATACCAGCAGCCGTCAACCCTCAACAAGCTGGAAACAGAGGCCAAGCTGACAGGAGGCCTCTCTCCATTCCCTACTGAATTCGCTCAGGACACGGATGTTCCCAAACACATACGGCCCCGGGTATTCCACACCTGGAGAACATTCAAACAACAGACGCTGCAAAGACGTTCCCCTAAAGAGAAAGTCAGTTTCTAACCTCCCTTAGGGAAAAATATGAGACCCAGAACTTTCCAGAAAAGCAAGTGTGGGAGGAATCCACTCACCTCTGGCACTTCCTAAACCTGCCTTCCCGCGGGTGCTCAGGGATGTCCCTGCGACAGCCCCGTACACCCAGGATGGCAGCAGGGCTCAGGCAGCCAGCACCTGGGCAGCTGGTGAAGGAACCCCAGGGTGAAAACGCCATCCCAGACTCCACTTCCTGGAGCCCCTCAGCAAGAAAAACAGAGGCGGGACAGAACCGAGGGCTGATTCGAGACTGGGGAGCCACAGACCCGCACAGCTCAATCATCAGACATGCTCTTCTGTGGACAGAGCCCAGGGAGAGACCAGCAGAGAGACCCTCGTGCCGGCTCCACGGGCCAGCGTCCTCCAGGGCTGCAAGTTTGTGATCACAGCTTCAGAATTTGGTTCCAGAATCTTCCAGAATCAAAGACACACCAAACTGTAAAGCTGCCAGGACAGCAGGGCCCAGGAGCAGGCTCAGGGGAGGACCACGTAGAAACCCCACACACAGTATACACGTGTGCATGCTTACTCCACACATGCCACCCCTTCACCCAATACTATACACGCAAACGCATGTGTGCACTCCATACACACCCTCAAATACACTCACCAATATGATGCGTGTACACACTCCACACACACCCTCAAATACATACACGACACGCATGAACATGCTCACTCCACACCTGCTAAATACACTCACCACACACGCACAAACGTGACACACCTGCACACTCATTCCAGACATCACACCCCTCACCAAGTACACAGGTGCACACATCCCCAAGTCCAGAACCTGCAGACTCCACAAGCTTTGGTTTCCCCACTGTTTCTCTCATCACATGAGATCCACACACAGGTGTCATTTACTGACATCTAACACCCGGGGAGGCCCTTAGACAGAACTGCAGTCACAAGTCGGCTTCATTCAGGCATTCATCACCAGCCTCCTGAAGCCACCTCCTGTCCCCCACGGGGAGGGGGGCCGAGACCGCAGACGTCACTGGGCTTACAGATCCCCAGGCTGGCCACCCAGCGAAATCAGGAGGGCTCAGCTACGGCCCTGGAGGGAGACAGGTAGTGGCTCAGGTATGCGGAACATGAGTCCTCATTTCCATGCAGTGTCACCTGCAACAGCGTCAGGTGAAAGCCAGTGGTTTGGCATTCCTGGGATAGACAGTCCTGGAATTACAAGGGAAGCTTTTTACTCCTCCCCTCTGAACACATGAGGTCCATGGTCCCCTCACATCTAACCCTGGGAATCCGAATCGGTGACTCCTTGTCCACCTGAGGACCACCCAAGAGGATCCACACACCTGCTACAACAGCAGCACCGCACCTGGTCCACAGGGTAGCAAAGCAAATCCCACCTTTTGACTAAAACTGGATTACCCCAACACTGGCAGCCTGCAGTGTGTATATCATCAAACTCCCACGTCTGCGCCACGTGCAAGAGGAACACAAGCCCTTAGTCCTGGGCTCTCAGGACAGCCTGTGAGGTGGATGCTGGCACCCTTCTCATCTCCCAGTGGAGAGGAGAGAAGGCCAGGGTCAGGACTGGTGTATCAGGAGTGTCAGGGTTCAAACCCCATCTGCCTCACAAAGCAGCCCTTATCGTTCAAGTGACTTCTATCATCAGTCTTAAAATGTACCACACTTACCAGCAATTCTGACTGCTGTTCCTTGGGACGTCATAAGCAAACATTTTGTTAGAAAGATTTTGCCAAATCTGCTTTCAAAATCCTGTTATGAAATGACTAATGAAAATTTGAGCTATGAAATAAAGCACATAGTTAAATGAATCCCAAAATGACTATCGCGAAGGAAGCTTTAACTTGAAGTGAAAAATATCCTCTAAATGACATCAGTCAGAATTATCTTCAATCATTACTGATCCCATATGCTTCATGAATTATACATCATCTCAGATATGAACTTAAAACCATTAGCTGAATGCACATTTCAGTGCAACCAAAGTTCTGCTATAATAAGCAGCACAGGCGTGTCTGGAGAGGATTTTAATTGGGACTACAAACGATGCGCACGATCGTGGTAAGAGGTTTCATGCTGGCTGTTTTCCAAGGTGCGACACAGAGAAACACCACTAACCTCAGAGACACCTGCTGCTTTGTAATGAGATGAGAGACGGTGTGGACGGACTACTGTCAATATTTGAAAAGGAGAAACAATGCAAGGAAAGAATCGTATCAGCTTCCCTTTACATTGTTAGAAAAAACCGATTTTTCTTTTGGGATGATTTAAAAAGAAAATGACATTTCTGTTTTTTTTTTTTTTTTAACTTTTCTTTCTGAGACAGGGTCTTGGCTCTGTCGCCAAGACTGGAGGACAGTGGAGCAATCGCAGCTCACTGCAGCCTTAAGTGATCTTCCCACCTCAGTCTCCAGAGTAGCAGGGACCACAGGCACGCACCACCACACTCAGCTCACTTTTCTGTTATACAGATGGGGTCTTGCTATGTTGTCCAGGCTGGTCTTGAACCCCTTGGCCTCAAGTGATCCTCCTGCCTTGACCTCCCAAAGATTTCGCCTAAGCGACCGTGTCTTATCGGAAAATAGACATCAGAGCAAATGCATTTCTGTAAGATTTTCTACCCTCTTTTTTTTTTTTTTGAGACGGAGTCTTGCTCTGCCACCCAGGCTGGAGTGCAGTGGCCAGATCTCAGCTCACTGCAAGCTCCGCCTCCCGGGTTTACGCCATCCTCCTGCCTCAGCCTCCCGAGTAGCTGGGACTACAGGCGCCCGCCTCGTCACCCGGCTATGCAGAAATATTTTGCCCAAATCTGTTTTCCAACATGTAATTAAAACGGTCCCAGATATACTTTTCTCCCTCCCCACAAAGTATGTGAGGTCCAGTTTATCCTAGTATTCGATAAAAAGGCTCACGTGAAAAAGGTAACAGCGACGCTCAGGCGACCCACGCAGGCCCCGGCAGACGCTCTAGCAGAAGGGACGCGGCACAGGCAGGGCTGTGGGTGCACCCTCGCTAACCTCACGGCGCAAGCACCCGAGGCTCTACAGATTCCATTGCCAGAGTTAGTGGAAAACTCCATCCTAGCACCGGGATGCTCTGTGTTGCTAGATGTACCTGCTTTAAGAGATGCATGAACTGTCCTTACTCTACACACGAGACTCACTAGGAGATACTTTCAGATTTAGCCTAAGCGTACCATGTCTTATCGGAAAATAGACATTAGAGCAAATGCATTTCTGTAAGATTTTCTACCTCTTTTCACTGGGGAAACAGGTAACTTGCCTCCAAGGGTCAAGACAAAGCCGTTACTGCAGACAAGAGCGCTGTGCATTCCGGGAACCGCTACACCACGAGGCACGGCCATGCACCCTGGACGCAGGAGAAACATATGGGGCTAGCACAGGCCTATGCTGGCCCTCTCCAGAAGCAGGCCTATCCTTCCTCCTCTCCTCAGCCCCCTCTCCCTTCAGGCCTCAGTGGCTGCTGACAGGGGAGAGGCCACAACTAGAGGAGGCTCTCAACTCCACCAGGGACAGGAGCCCCGGACGCTGGGACTCAACTGCTGCCCTCCACGCCCACCTCCTTCTGGTCCAGCCTTCTCAGGAGCCAGGCGTGGCCACTTTGACCCTCTTTCCCTTCTGTGGTTCCTACAAAAACCAGTCCAGCGAGCCCAGGCTGCCTCACACTCCAGGGTCACCGGCACAGGCCCCCTCCATGACCTTATCCAAGCTCCTGGGGCCAGAAGGGTCTTGCAATATTTCACTTTCCAGTTGAGCATCCCCAGCCTGAAATCCAAAGTGCTCCGAAGAGCATTTCCTTCCAGTGTCATGAGGAAGTTCGGAATGTTTCAGGTTTCGGAACATTTTGGAGTAGGGACTCTCAACCTTAATTTAAACCTCTTCAAGGAAGCCACACACTGAAGCCCCCGATGTCCACCCTACACAATCCCAGCACACCCTCTGAAGTCCTCAGCAACAGATTTTCTGTCTTCAAAAATAACCACAAGTCACAAACTCACACGCAATCACAGAAGGGGGCTGTGGACACCCGCACAGACTGATGAAATTTAACTGCCACATTTTTACCTGGGTAATTTAAAGTCATTCCTCAAAACACACCTGTTTCACTGAGTTGCATTTTAAGGTGAACACACACAAATCATTTCAGGGAAACAAACGTCACTTTGGGCTGCGTGTGGTTTCTTGACTCCCGTGAATAACTCAGCGTTCACCTCACTTCTGGATAAGGGAGAAGATGCAAAGAAATCTGTTAAAACAAAGACATGAAAACACGTTTAAGAAGGGTTTGGAAGGTTCCTCCTGTCCCCCTGGAGGGGAGAGGAGGACACCTGGAAAGCTCACGGGGGACAGGAGCACAGCCTCCTCGGTGTGCCATGGACGCCGCCTCGCCAAGGGGAGAGGATGATGCCTGGAAGGCTCACAGGGGTGGGAGCACAGCCTCCTCGGTGCTTTCTACACTCAACAGCTTCAGAAATTCCCGTAGAAGCAGAACACATGAGAACTGAGACTGGAACACCCCCCAAAGAAAGGGGACGAGGGGTCAAAAAAAGCATTCGATCATTACCAAGGAGCGCGGTCATGAAGCCGTTTCAAAGACCGTGTGAGAAGTCACTCACAGGCGTTTCAGAAAATAAGGGTAGCCCGAGATTGCTCGATCAGCTCAAACAGGCTGCCGTCCCTCAGGCCATGAAGTCCCTGAGATGAGCCTCTCAGTGAGCAGAAGTCACTCGCATCTCTGCCAGAGAAAGTCCTACAAGCCGACACATAACCTCATGAAACCTGGGCTTCAGCCCGTCGACAACAGTGAGTCTGACACGGTACATCCCTCCAGATGGTTAAAGACCCCAGGGGTTCATCAGACAACCTCGAAGGGCTGTGTCTGTCCAGCCCCTTTTCCAAGTTCTGGATGATTTTTCCTGATGTACTATAAGCATTATGTTCCAGTAGAGACGTCATTAACTGGCTGGGGATCCTCTTAATTTTGAAATTAGAAACACACTTGGCCAGGCACGGTGGCTCATGCCTGTGATCTCAGTACTTTGGGAGGCTGAGGCAGCTGGACTGCTTAAGTCCAGGAGTTCGAGTCCAGCCTGGGCAACATTGCAAAATTCCATCCCATCTCTACAAAAAATACAAAAGTAAGTCAGGCATGGGGACATGTGGGACATGTGCCTGTGGGTCCTGGCTACTCAGGAGACTGAGGCAGGGAGATCGCTTGAGCCTGGGAGGTGGAGGCTGTAGTAAGCTGTGCTCACACCACTGCCTGGGCAACAAAAAAGTTTTTTTTGCCTGTCTCAAAAAAACCAGAGAGAAAAAGAATTATATACCTGACTCGGCCAAAATAAAAGAGGCCTTGTGGAACGACCTGAAACACAGCTGCAAATTCTGGCAGGGCCTCCCCGGCTTGCTTTGTGGTGAGTGTTGGACCGCTCTGAAGGATAGGACGCCAGGCACCTTCCGAGACTAGACCTTATAGTACAACTTCCCTTCGCGGGACGGAACACTGGCCTTGGAGCCTGGGACACCCTGGGGCAGTGCCACCATCCCGAGGCCGCCATGGTACAAGGAGGCCATACCATCATGAAGCCTGGGACGTCCGTCAGAGCAGTGCCACCCACCTGAGGTCGCCATGCCAGGGGAGCCTGGACATCATGAAGCCTGGGACATCCTGAGGCAGTGCCACCAACCCGAGACCGCTGTGACACAAGGGGGCCCTGGTGCCACTGACAGGCTGCACAGCAGGTCCAAGCCCAGGCCAGGAGTGAAGAGGCCCCACATCCTTTCCATCCCTCCAGCTGAGTCCACAGACGTCTTGGAGCAGAAATGCATCAGCCTCAATGTCCACAGGTAAGTTTTTGGACACAGAATCTGGAAGCATGAAAGATGGTCCTGGGCTTCTTGGTTGCTGGCTCGGACCTGTCCTCTTTCCACACAAAACCTGGCTCACATCAAGCAGCGTCTAAGTCCTGGAAGACCTGCTGAACACAAGTGCAGTTACAAAGTGGAGAAACTGGAGGGGGCCGGGCTGTGCTCCAGTGGCACCAGCATTTCTCAGGAAGACCCCGGGCATTACAGGGTCCAGGACAAGGGCTTCTTGGGATTCAGGGCATGGAACAAGAACCCATTCCCCGGTCCTGTTGAATATGAATCGGCTAAGAGCCGATTCCCTCCCTCGGAGGACTGAGCACCGCCCCACAACACCTTCGTATGGGTGTGTTGTTACATACGTTGGTATGGGTATGCTATTACCCATACCAAGGTAATAACAAGCCCGTTACCAGCAGGAGGCTGGTGATGAAGATGTGAGGACCATTTGAGCACGAGGGATTCTGACAGATCATCCCTGGCACCGAGAAAGGGGCGGACAGTACCCCCTGTTCCTGACGCATCAGCCCTGGCACTGAGCGAGGGGTGGCAGCACGGCCTGTGCCCCTGTAGATGCAGAGGGATGTGAGGGGGGCACAGGCTGGGCTTGGAGGTTAACTCAACCACCTGCACTTGCACTTACGTTCCACAGGCAGCATTAGGGCTCACCTTGCCCCCGGGCTGCACTTTTTTCTGCTTATGAGTCGTGCTCGCTTTACATGGACAGGCATAGCTATAATAACGGTTCCCTGATTATTTCGCTGCCTACATGAACGGCTTTCAGAATTCACTTCCATCCTTAGGAAAGGGGGCCAACACCAGGCTGTCTCCCTTAAGATGCCATGTCTCATATGGGGAAAAAAAATCAAGAGAAATCAAATAAAGGCCATAAAATACATCAGTTTCAACACTAAAATTTAATAGTACGCTTTATATTGAAGACGAGTTAAGTCAAATTTCCAAACCTCTGAAAGCACGGTTACTGGGAGGGAATGGTTTGAAGACACAAAGGCAGCTCTGTAGAAGGGCCCAGGCTGGATGAAGCTCAAACGTCAGTGCAAGGAGAAAGTCTGAACAAACTCTCTCCTGCCCTGCTGCTGCCCTCTTCCAAAACACACTGGTTATCTGTCAGTTTAGAACAAGGCCTAGGGAGGTGGGAGGCAGGCCTGGGAGGCCTAGCATCCAAGCTCCTCACCCACACAACCGCACCAGGCTGAGCTGAACGGCACACACAAAGACGACTAATTCTCCCCAGAAAGAAGACGGAAGGCAGCACACTGCCACGCCAGGCGCCCTGCAGACGAGAAGATTGAAGGGAGCCAGAGGGACCTTTAATCTTGCTTGCATGGTGGAGGGAGGGGAATAATGCCACTCACTTGAGTGTTGCACAATTCTTTCTAGCACTGAATGGCAGAAAACAAAAATTATAGATGCTTCCTCAAATAAATGTTTCTGAAGAACTGAACATAAATTATATTCAGGAAAGAGCATTCTGAATGCCTCAAGTGCTTCTGTTTTCAATAATCCCAGAGTAATTCTGTAAACCCGGGAATCAGTCTCACCGAACCCCAGGATCACGGCCCAGGTGACGTGGGCACACACATCCTGAAGCTCCAATGCTCAACTCAAGTGGGGCGAGTGAAAATGATCCTGGGCATAATTGACACGGACACAGGAAGGTGGCTGAGCCCCAAACCCCTAAACTAGGAAGACCAGCGTCCTTCAGGGGCCTCACCTCTGTCCTTTCCCAGCCTCTGGGAACCACCACTCTGCTCTCTACTGACACCAACGCCCCTCCAAGGTACAACACCAGGAAGATCATCATTTAAAACTGAGGAACGTGGCTGAACAAAGCTGTCAGGAGATTTTAATCACCAACACCACTAGTTACATGACCCAAAGATGATTAAAATCCCAGGCCCTTCAAGACTGAATGTTATCTATACTTAAATGCATTTAATCACCATATTGGGGGGTTATTCCTTTGTTTTGCTGCAAATATATCCAACTGCTATAAAAGGAAAAGGCAATTTGTAAAAGAAGCTTCTTGGTGTGTCTCAATGGACCTCAAAGAGAGGCAGGATAAAAGGCAGGACGTCTTGGCAGAAATGCTCAGCAGAGGGCAGGCGGAGTTCCTGAGCACCAACCAAGGCAAAATAAAGTCGAAGACCACACCACACTCTCCTCAATCACGTCTTCATTCCACGTCTCCTCCTATTCCTCACAACTTCTCTGGGAGAGAGAATTAAACTGTGCTGAGCCTCTGAAAGAAAATGGAAACGCACACCCGGGAAGGCCCCGCAGATGCTGAGAACGGGTGCAGCCCTCACAGCCCGAATGTCCTTTCAGGGCCATCTGACCTGGTTGGGATCCAAGTATCCAAAGTGCAGGAACGTACGTCGGACCCGTGAAGCCAGGATTACAGCCACTGAACGGCAATTTTCCATCCCACGGCAACCGGCCTTGCTAGGGGCTTCCTCGGGGACCACCGACCTCACGCCACCACCCCTCAACTACTTCAACTAAACTACATCATGGCAGAGGCCTCTCCAGGCAGACCAGCCCTGCCGAGTCCTGCTTCATGGCAAACCCTCCAGGCAAACGTCCTCAGCCTCCTCCAGGAGGCTGTACTCAGAAGGTGTCCTCATTTACTTCTGTGGCTCTGAGACATTTAACTAGAGCCCAACACACCTCTTCCTGTTCACATAGTATTGAGTTAACAGATTTTTATGAGTAAACTTTCACTGGGAAGAACACCACTTCAGGAGCCCCAATGACCACAATGAAAATGTTTTTATTTCCCCTTACATGACATCCTCAAGGCCAGGTCCAGGGAACGTTCTGGATCTCAGATAATGGCTTATCCACCTCATAGTAAGTCTTGGTCTTGTCTCACAAGCTATCAAATGCTGCCCAGAAGCAGGAAAAACCACACAATGTGGCAGGAAGGGGCAACCAGCGTGAGTTCTAAGGCCAGACCACCCGGGTCTGCTGACAGTGTGGCTTCAGGAGTTTCCTAAACCCTCTGCTCTCCAAGTTTCATGTCAGAAAAATGCGATGATAACCGTGGCCACCTGGCGGGATGACGGGAACACACAAGTAACAGTGTCAGCAGGTGACTTGCTGGGCATGTGACAAGGCCACACTGCCATAGGTTGCCCCACGTGAAATCCAATTCGTTAAAAAAAAAAAAAAATTACCCCAAACCTACAATCCTATAAAGGTCATTAATCCTAGCTATCCCTCAAGGCATTGAACAATCAATAATGAGCCATCCCCCTGCGCTGACCTGCCTCAGCCCCACCCTCCGGAAACCAAAACTCCACAGCAGCCACTGCCTCAGCCCCACCCTCCGGAAACCCCGCATCCACACCAGCCACACAGGATGAGGGCAGGGAAGGAGCAGGACTGTGTCTTGGGAACTTAAACTCTGGAAGCTGAGTCAAATCAGTGCTGCTCAAATCTTGTCACCAACGATCTTGTTAAATTGGGAGATTCCTTCTTGGGGGGGGCTCGAGGGAACCTGAGGCTCTGCACTGAGTGAGGTGAGCACTCGTGCTGGAATGAGACGGCAGGGAAAGCAACCGAATCTGGGGGTTGCAACTGTCTGAGGCTTGGGTCCCGCCGGGAAAGTGGCACCAGAGCCCTCAAGACAGCAGCAGAGGTCCCAGGAGGCAAGTCCAGGCGCAGAGACTCGTGGACCCAAAGCTTGCTCCAGGGCCAGGAGGGGCTGCTGCTCTGACAGCCACAAGGCAGGCAGCCTTCGAGCTCCTCCAGCTGCCGTCCTGCAGGCAGGGAGGACAGTGCCCAGACCACCCCGTGGGCTCCCCCAGCCTGCCAGGCTGATACTCTTACTCCAGTCACTGACAAGAGTCCCCATGCTCCAAGCTAGGTTGAAACAGTGCCCTAGGCCTCGGGGCACATGCACCCCCCTGCAGGGCCACTCCTACCCAACACCTGGGGATGGCTATTCCCACACACCCCCAAACTCACAGCACAACTTAAAAATGAAAGTCAGAAGATACAGCCAGGAAACCAATGCTCAAGAAGCAACTCCAGGGTGACTATTCCTAGAGTTATTGCTACAGAACATCTTTACAAACATTTCCAGGGTGACTTCCTATTGCTGTTGGAAATCTTTAAAGTTCTTCATTTTAAAATTAGTTTTTTTTTTTTTTTTTTGAGACGGAGTCTCGCTTTGTCGCCCAGGCTGGAGTGCAGTGGTGCAATCTCGGCTCACTGCAAGCTCCGCCTCCCGGGTTCACGCCATTCTCCCGCCTCAGCCTCTGAGTAGCTGGGACTACAGGCGCCCGCCACCACGCCCAGCTAGTTTTTTGTATTTTTAGTAGAGATGGGGTTTCACCGTGTTAGCCAGGATCATCTTGATCTCCTGACCTCGTGATCCGCCCGTCTCGGCCTCCCAAAATGCTGGGATTACAGGCGTGAGCCACGGCGCCTGGCTAGTTTTTTGTATTTTTAGTAGAGACGGGGTTTCACCGTGTTAGCCAGGACGGTCTTGATCTCCTGACCTCGTGATCCACCTGCCTCGTGATCCATAAAATTAGCTTTTATTACACTGTCTCCCTATTCTACCAAGACTCTAGAAAACGAAACCATTACAAATTCCAATTCTATCTTATAGCAAGTTAGAAATACACACGTTTCCTCAAAGGATTCTACGTGTTTCTGTGGCGATATCCTTTCCATGCCCCATGCTACTGCCCACAACAGGGGAGGCTTTTCCAACCCAACCCAGAGACCCTGAGACAGGCCCCTAATGAATCGTCTGCCAACTCCATTTTCCATAAAAACAGTATTGAAAATGAGCTTATTCCAACCCAATCCAGGTACCGAGACAGGCTTGCCCTAAAGGATCATCTGCAAACTCCATCCTTCCATTAAAAACAGTACTGAAAATGAGCGTATTACCACTTTTTAAAAATTACTGTAAAGTGGACAGTGTTCAGTTCTGTGAATTTCGGCACAAATATTCCCATCATCATCATCACACAAGCAGAACAGTCCAACAGCCCCAAACCCACTCACGGGGCCTCATAAGCATACCCTCCCATTCTCAGCAACCACCGTCTCCATGTTCTCCCATCCCCCGGGTCCGTCTTTTGCGAGTGTTGTGGCAAAAGACTCGCAAAATCACGATTTCCTGGGCATCGTGCTTGGAGGTGCACCCAGGGTGTCCTGTGATCAACAGCCAGGCCTCGGGGCTGCTGGGTATTTATTATTCCACGTATGGCTGTGGCACATTGTAACCTGTTTTGGGCAACTATAGACAGCGCTATTAACATCTGGGCACAGTTTTTCTTAAACATCAGCTTCTGTTTCTCTAGGGTAAATACCCAGGATTGGGGTCACCGGGACCCCACGTTTGTGTGAGTTCAGTTTTGTAAGAAACTGCGAAGCTGTCTGCACCGTGCTGAACCCCAGCATCGCACAGGAGTCCCGACTGCCTGTCCTCACCAGCACCTGGGGCTGTCGGAAGACCTTAGGCAGGCGCTCCAGCAGGGGTGTGAACAAATTCACTGCGGCTTCGGTGCACATCTCGGTGCAACCAGTCACGCTGAAGGTCATTTCAGATGCTTTCGGGCCATCCTCCCGTCCTTCTCAGCGAAGCATCTGTTCAGGTCTCTGCCCGCTTTTAAGTCAGGTGGTTTGTTCTCTGTCATGAGCCGTGGGAGTCCTGTGCATTCTGGATACGAGTCCTTTGCCGGCTGCATGGTTCATAGACATCTTCTCCCCACCTATAGAAAATGTGTCTCTTGGCCTGTGTGGCCACCTGTCTCTTAGCCAGGTGGCTCATGCCTGTAATCCCAAGCACTTTGGGAAGCCGAGGCAGGCAGATCACGAGGTCAGGAGATCGAGACCATCCTGGCTAACACAGTGAAATCGTCTCTACTAAAAACACAAAAAAATTAGCCCGGCATAGTGGCGGGCGCCTGTAGTCCCAGCTACTCGGGAGGCTGAGGCAGGAGAATGGCATGAACCCGGGAGGTGGAGCTTGCAGTGAGCCGAGATCGCACCATCGCACTCCAGCCTGGGCGACTGGGCAAGACTCCGTCTCAAAACAAAAAAAAAAAAAAAAAAAAAGGAAAAAATGTGTCTCTTCCACTCCCTAGGGGTGTCTTTTACATTAAAAGTTCAATTTTGATGAGTCTTACCTACTTGTTTTCTTCCTTGATTATGGGGATCATTGATTATGGCGATCATGGTACCATGGCTAAGAGCTCTAACCCTAGGTCTCGACAATTTCCGTTTCTTCTACAGGTTTTGTAGTTTGGTATTTTACATGCAGGGCTATGGTCCACCTTAATTTACATACAGGAATTTCTCCTCGTTTTCATGCGTTTGCATACAGCTGTCCCATAATTCCAGCACCATTTGTTGAAAAGACTCAATATTCCACTGAACTGCTTTTGCGTCTTTGGGTCTGTTCTGGACTCCACTCTGTCAGCTGACCCGTGTGTCCATCCTGAGCATGATCTACGACTTTAGTGGCCATCTCTGTGAAAAAAGTAATTCTGTCTAGAAGCAAAAACCACACTAGAATCACTCTGAGATTCTTCCTGTTGTCAGGAGAGCAGAGCCACCGCCTGAAGCAGAGGTGCGGCCTCAACAGCTCCCAGGCAAAATCTTAACACACAATGGGGAAGGCAATTCATTTCAAGATAGTTACCAAGGGCCACAACGTGAGACCAGCATAGCCATGAAAACTGCAATAATTTCACAACAGAATGAAATTCATAAAGAACTGCCGAGAAGCGTGTGATAAGTTACATAAATCACTGTACCTTAAATTCTGACGGTTGACCAGAACAGCAATAGCCTCACGGTACAAAGAGGCGAAAGGTAGGTAGGCGTGGTTTCCACACCACACAGGGCCTGCAGGAAACGGACACTCTTCCTCTAAACAGGAGATCCCGGGACTGATGTGATAAACCATGGTGAGAAGCACGGAACTGTGCAAGCCGGAGTCGCGGCCTGGGCCCCACCATGGATCCTGTGTCCATGAACGACGAGGTTCGAATGTCAGGCCGGGACAACTGAGGCAGTTATCAGGGGACAAGAAAATGAGCGCATGGTGCGAGGCAAAGGTATGAAACTGCTCAGCAACTTCGAGTCAAGTGGGACAAACTGACTCAAAATACAGGTTCTAGGCCGGGCGCGGTGGCTCAAGCCTGTAATCCCAGCACTTTGGGAGGCCGAGACGGGCGGATCACGAGGTCAGGAGATCGAGACCATCCTGGCTAACACGGTGAAACCCCGTCTCTACTAAAAATACAAAAACTAGCCGGGCGAAGTGGCGGGCGCCTGTAGTCCCAGCTACTCGGGAGGCTGAGGCAGGAGAATGGCGTAAACTCGGGAGGCGGAGCTTGCAGTGAGCTGAGATCTGGCCACTGCACTCCAGTCCGGGCGACAGAGCGAGACTCCGCCTCAAAAAAAAAAAAAAAAAAAAAAAAAAAGGTTCTAAAACCACCACAGCGAGCTGTTCCTCGGCTCTGGAAAGACTAAGCGACTAACGCCCACACTGAGCATCTGCTCCCAGAGATGACCCTGGTGACGCAAGGCCCAGCTCCTCCAAACCCGCGCCGAACCTCAGCGAGGAACTTTGCTGGTATCTTACGGCATATCGACATGTTCCTTTAAAATGTGGTATTTCATCAACAATGCAGGCGCCAGCTTTGACTCATACACATTTCGATTAAACAAGATAATTTACACCCTGACCATGCCAGGTAAGAGTTTACTACAATCTTAAAACAGAGCCAGAGGCTACAGTCTGCTCCTACACAACACCACATCACTACAAGTTCGATGGGTTTTTACTTTCCATGTCTTCACTTGCCTAGTGCTAGAAAGCAGATTAAAAACAGAAGGAAGCCAGAAACACTACTGAATGAGACTCAAATATCTTGCAGTCATCATCCTGATGAGATGTTTATTAAACAGAAATGTTCTCCCCTGTAGAAAGCAGCACACATCAACACGCACCGATAACTGTCGCCAGCATTCCAGATCATCTTCCCTTCCCGGCCACAGTGCAGGGCAATGGTCCACGCACACCTGCAGACCCACGGAAAGCGGGCTGACACAGCCAATTCTTGTAGTGAGCAGGCCAGGGTGCACTCAAAGTGCATGTCTTTCCAGAGGGCCACCACGGAAAGTTACACATTTATTCCACCAGTTAATGGCACTGCACCAAACATTTCTGTAAGATTCTCTAAGCAAGCTTTTCCTTCCGCCTAAAACGGTCCGACACAAACTGAAAAAGTTCTTGGAGCTGCCAAAGATTTCAATATCTCCTTAACTATAGTCTTCATTTTTAAGGTGTGGGGTAAGATCATATAATCCCCAACTAGGCTCCTGATGCTGTGTGTGGCATCCAGCAACAGCATGTTCCATTCCTGGATTACATTTGAGTCAAAAGTCCACAGTGAGAACAATTTCTGGTGAATGAACCACCAGGCAGGAGGGCAATTCCGCTGGGCAACTCTTCACACACAGCCCAGGAGCTGAGGGGAGAGGAAGAGACCCACGCGCGTCCACCGTGCTCACACGCCCTTGGAATGACCCCCACTCTTAGAGGCCCGGACCCAAGGGAAATCTGACCTGAAAATGGGCAAACCTTCACTTTGACAGAGGGACAGGGACTCGGGGCCACAACTTGACCTCAGAGCAACACAAGTGCAGACACAGCACCCCAGGACACCCTCCCCACCCAAATTCAAGGAGGAAAACCAACACCCCGCCCCTTTGCAGAAACCCCCGGCTGCTGGAGCAGACGCCTGCCGGCGTGTGCAGCCTCTCCCGTCCCACGTTCCGGGCTCAACACCTGTGCCTCAGCCCTGGCACTGCTCGCCACACCCACAGGTGTGCCAGGAGGGGCAGGTCCTAAGGTCTCCACTGCACCAAAGCCTGCAAGGCAAAGGGGCCGCTCCCTCCAGCAGGAGTCCAGAAGCACAGACTGCACCAGCGACAAGGCGTGAGAATTCTCCCCTCGGTCTCCGAGTCTCCAGTCTGTTGCCCGCCCGGGTGTTCTGCCAACGGCGAGGCCCAAGCTGGGCGGCACATTTGGTTCTCACCATTTCCCTTGTCAAGATCAATACTGCAAACATATCCAATTCATCCTGTCACTAAAAAGGAAATAATCCGCCATCTCCATCACAGATGATGCAATCAGGTTTCCATTACCGGGTTTTGTTTTTTTCTTTTTTTTTTATTTTGAGATGGAGTTTCTGCTCTGTCGCCCAGGGTGGAGGGCAGTGCTGCGATCTCGGCTCACTGCAACCTCTGCCTCCCAGGTACAAGTGATTCTCCTGCCTCAGCCTCCCAAGTAGCTGGGATTACAGGTGCCTGTCACCATGCCCGGCTAATTTTCATATTTTCAGTACAGACGGGGTTTCACCATGTTGACCAGGCTGGTCTCGAACTCCTAACCTCAGGGGATCCACCTGCCTCCTCCTCTCAAAGTGCTGGAATTACAGGCAGTAAGCCATCATGCCCAGCCATTACTGCTGTAATTTCTAAGCCACTCTCTCACACCCACTCCCATTTTTTTTTTTTTTTAAAGAACCAGCTTTATGCCTGTATTTCTTCCAGGAGAACCAGTTCCCATTTGAAGTACAAATAAGACACCACGTTTAAAAACCAAAAACGCCCATTTGCACAGAAGTCTCCAAATACCCAGTCGATTTGAGCCTTGAGAATAAGATCAAGCTGTTGGCTGAATACAACTTCCCTTTCCCTCTGTCTGCCTGTGAGTTAGACACAAGGACGAAGCCACGAGCTAGGGACATAAAGGCAGGAACCACCAAGGTAGCCGAGACTCCAAATAAAAGCTGGAAGGACCAACACAAATGCACCACACCCTGCACGCCCTCCTCTCCTTCCTTTTCAGAACTTCCAGAGGATGAAACAGGGACCTCCTCAGACGTCCCACGGTGCAGGCGGCCAGAGGGGAAGGCGGTGGCAGCCTGAATGAGGCGACCAGGAAATCACATTCCACAAACAGAAATTCTCCATGTGCTTTACATCCTCTGTCTCTGAAGAACTGTGCCAGTCTAACAGTCGCTAGAAAACCGCCTTCAAGTGTCATTTCCCATTTCAAGCAAAGAAAACAGTGGTGGGGCATGAGGGAAAAACGTAGCCATGTGTTCTGGAGTATTAAATAAGTTTTTTTCTGTTATAAACATATAATGTTACATTCTCAGTTTTCTGTGTAATTGATATGCTTCCTAAGTAGCAGACATAGCAATAAAAAGTGAATTCCAAGTGTAAGATCGGAGGACCCGTTCACATGGCTTCAGGATCTGCTACTGTGTTTCAACTTAAGAAAATGGTTCTGTGCGTTGGTAACAAGGCCTGAGAGTCTATGTGAGAGTCTGTGTGGATGGAATCAGGGTTCGTCTTGGCTCCCTAGCAGAAGATGTTACACTGTTACATTATCTTCTACAAGAAATCCTGAAAAAATGAAGGCTGAATAGACATCCACACCTTCCCAAAATAATCCAAATGTCCACCGATATGAAAAACAGATGAATTACCGGTTTCCATCATGGAATATTCCTCAGCAGTAAAAACAAACTATAGCCACAGGTGCCAACTAGGATAAAGAAAACCTTGTAAACACGCTTAAAGTGAACTGACTAGGCGGAATTCCTCGATGACAGGCATCTGCTCCAAAAGGGTACTGTTCTGAATCCTGTGATGTAGAATTGTAGTTAGCAACCCTGTTTCGGGGCACATCTAGAAAAAAGCAAAATAATGACTACACAGTTTTACATTCTTTGTAAATTATACCTATTACTATGAAAATTCTAAAAATGTGAAAATCTTCCCAACTGTTCTTGGACAAGCTTCAAAATAAATACCCTGGCATTGCTTGCCACACCCACAGGTGTGCCAAAATCAATGAAAATATAGCCCAAGTTAGTAGAATCGAAACCTGAAGATGTATGTACGAGCCGTCCCTGCCTCGCTATCTATACATCGTGTAGAAATTTAAGAGCAGGTAGTGACACTGCAATGCAAGGCTCAAACCAACTGGGTATTTGGAAACTTCTATGCAAATTGGCATTTTCGGTTTTTAAACACGGTGTTATTTGTACTTCAAACAGGTTACTGTTTGGTTCCCTTGGAAAAAATATAGCCATAAACCTGGTCTAAAAAAAAAAAAAAATACGGGAGTGGGTATGAGAGAGTAGCTTAGAAATTTTAAAAGTATCAGCAGGGAGCAGTGGCTCATGCCTGTAATCCCAGCACTTTGAGAGGCAGGCCCCACGGGGCTTTTGAAGACACCAGTCTCCTCTGCTGCCTTCCTGCTGGACTGACCCCAGGACATTCACTGGGTTTCCACCCCTGTCTCATTCAACATCCCAAGGGTGGTCTTCATCCTCATCTGGGGCTCAGCTCTGCCCCAATTTCCTAAATCTCTGCCTTCAGAGCCTGAAAACACCCACGCCCAGGGTCACCCTGAGGCCACGTTTACCCCAGAGACTCCCAATTTTATGTTTTCCCAGCATCGCCTTAGTGATCATTTATCCTGTAAATTCCGACTGCCTTCACACCTCACCCCTGCTGTCTCCCAGCGGACCCCACCCAGATGCACCTGCCCCAGACCCCACACCCAGGTCTGTGCACGCTGCCCTGCTCTGCCCATGTGGGGACCACCTCTCTTTCTTGAGGAATCAGCTGGCGATCATCTCCTTGTGGAGGGCTGCCCTGACTTCCAACTCTCTCCAGCAAAGGCAGAAGCCATCCTCGGTACTTCCCCAAAACTCAGGCCAAGGATGAAGATGGCGCAGATGCTAGCTGTGCCTGGGATGCCATGGGCAGGGTCCCCAGATGCTCTGCACATGGCCCGGGGCACCGCCTGAACACAGCAAGTGCTGAAGAAACAAAACTGACGTGCGCTGACCTCTGATAGGGCCTCCTTCACCATCCACATCTGTCTCCCCTCTGGACAGTAAAATCCACAAGACACGGAGGGCTTGTCTCACTCATCTTCAAACTCCCAGGGTCACCCTGGCAGGTAAAGGGAACTCAAATGTCTTCTGAAGGAAGCGGCTGGTTAGCTGCCGAGTTAAAGGGCCTCTGAAATTCAGAGCTCTGCATAGGAGTCCAGCACACTTTTTTATGAATGACTCCAACCACGGCAGAAGTGGCCGTGGAACCAGTGCTAACCAATTCAGGGTTTGTTCACTGTTTCTCAGTTCATTATCTCAACTCATTCTCACAGAGCAGCCGCGCACAGATCCTCAGACGTCTACACAGAGTGGGACAATGGCGCCAAGTCACGTGAACGTCCTGTTGCAGACTGGGAGACACCGGTCAGACACGGACCCAGGCAGAGCACAGACCTTCCGTTAAATCGGCTCCGTATAAACAGCACTCCCTGCCAGGCCCTTTCCTATCTGCACAGCTTCTACAAATTCAGCTCTCGCACCTGACACCTAAGAATACTGCACACTCCCATGTGAACCGCCCCATTTACCTCCCAAAATGACCCAGCATGGCCGAGTACAAACCATTTCAACATAAGGGAACTGGAGGGCATGTGGGGCTTTCTCGAGTCCCTGTTGCCTCCTGATGGGAAGACCCAATGCTTCACACCCCTAGTGAAGGGCGGGTCTCTTCAGCCCCCTCAGAGTCGAGAAAACCCTTGTTCCCTTTCTCAAGGCCACACAAAACCAAGTCACAAAGCAGGGTGGAACCTCGACTCTCCGGGTTCAGGTCATGTCGACTTTACGACCTGCTGCTATGAACCCGGCTTTGACCTGGAGCTTAAATCAGCATTAACTAATTTCACTTTCCAGGACCAACTTCAAAGGCCTGCAAAGCCAGAGAAGGGAGAGGAGATGGAACACGCCCTCACCTCAGACCTGCTGCAAGCACACACTTCTCAGATGCGTCCCAAGGTGCACAGCGTGTCCGATGCCTGTTTCACATCCGCCGATCTGCAGGTCTTCTATGTGGCATCAGCCTCCTGGGCACTGGGAACAAGAGCAATAATGGCAAGTCCCCTCTGCAGCAAAGGTGAGGCAAAGGGACCCAACGCAATGGAACTCACCTTTTTCTGACAGTCTCTAAACAGAAGGAAAATACTGTACAGCCAACTTCCCCTCACGCAGGTTTATTTACCTGTGACTCAGAGGCCATGACAGACAACTTCAGGTTCTTACCGATTCCTATGTTCCCCATCCAGGCAGCCTTTGTTTTTAATATCGTACGAACTTGCCAGTTTTCTAGGCCAAAATCAGCAAATATTGGCAGCTTGCTACGGTTCAACTGAATAAAATATGATCATGGCCTTTTGTGAAACCATGAAGAAAAGGTGGATATCTCAATATGTGTTTCCAGACTGGCTTTGTTCCTGAAGCACTAACTCTGTTCTACTCAGGATTTTAGACACTGAAGAATAAACATCAATATCCCACCGAGAAAACCAAGAGAATGAAATAATTTTGCATCCACCTTGGAGCCTTTTTAGGACAAGGCAGGACACAAACTTTTAAAAAGCTGCAGTTGTCCCTCTGTGTACACAGGGACATGGATTCCAGAACACGCCCCGAGTTGACCCAAATCTACGTATCCACAGGACCCCGCGGCCACCCTATGGAACCGCATGTAGGAAACGTCGGCCCTCCACAAAGCCAGGTTTTTCAGTAAGGGTTTGGTTGGAAAAAAAATTAACAGAAGTGATCCTTCGAAGCTCAAAACCTATGTTGTTCAGGGTCAGCTGCATTTACTACTTGTCTCATATTCTGAGGCCTGAAAGCCATCATTCTCGATACCTTCACGTGATGGTTAACAAACTAACTGTTCCGATTAGAAAGAGGAAAATGCTTATTTTTAAGCTGACAATGAGAGTGGAAGCGGCTACGGTGAACGGAGAACAGACCTAAGCAAGCACCAAGGCTGGGGTGACTGCCTGTGCTCAGACCCACCAGCGCCTGTTCCTCCATCTCCCTCTGCTGAAAGGGATAACCGCTTCTCCCCCACGACTAAAGGGCCTTTTTAAATGTTCACACGAGAAGTGCTATGAAAAGCTGAACGTCACAGATTACATGTTTAAAAATAAACATTAACGTAAGCATTTAACCAGCCCATTATGATTTTTTAAAACAAGGTATTAAGTTCTTGGGTGTGGTGGCTCATGGCCGTAATCCCAGCACTTTGGGTGGCCAAGGTGGGTGCATCACCTGAGGTCAAGAGTTTAAGACCAGCCTGGCCAACATGGTGAAACTCCGTCTCTAACGAAAATATGAAAATTAGCCAGGCATGGTGGCAGATGCCTGTAACCCCAGTTACTTGGGAGGCTGAGGGAGGAGAATCACTTGAACCCAGGAGGGAGAGTTTGCAATGAGCCGAGATCGTGCCATTGCACTTCAGCCTGGGCGTTGAGTGTGAAACTCCATCCCAAAAAGAAAAAAAAGTATAAAGTTTTCCTTCCAAGGAACCTATCATTCAGCCACCGAGGTATCCTAGAGCTACTTATTCAGCCATGAGATATACCACAGGAGACAGAGGCGAACAGGACACAGTTCTTCCCTGAAAGAAAGCTTCACCCTCAACAGAAGGGAGGCGCACACTCCGGATGGAATCGGCATAGGGAGCAGATGCTGCTGCAGGTGGAACTGGCTGCACAGAGCACCCGCTCAAGTGCCTGAGAAATAAGGAGCGGTTAGTGGCATCACCTTCCATACCTGAGCTGGGGCGGTGGGGAGCCTGTCATCACCACCACCACCCGGGACAAAGACCCCCAGAACCACACAACGAGCTTACAAACTCACCGAGGCGACGACCGAGCAATGCGCGTGGAGTGATGCGAACACGCAGACGTCAGGGCCACGCGCGGCGTTGGTTTTGTGCATCGACTTGAGCGTGCCCGGGGTGCCCAGATGGCTGGTTCTGCATTATTTCTGTGTGAGATGCATGTTTGCCTCTGGACTGAGTGGAGACCCATCTTTGCCAGTGTGGGGGGCACCACCCTATCCACCCAGGGCCCGAGTAAAACAGCAAGGTGGGGAAAACTGGGTTCACTCCACCTGTCTGGCTGATGGGCCAGTAACATCCGTCTTCTGCCGCCCGTGCTCCTGGGTCTCAGCTCCTCAGACCCGGTTGGGATCTGCACCCTCCGCTTCTCAAGTCTTCAAGCCACACCCTCCCAGGACTCTAGCTTGCAGGCTGTGGGTTCTGGGGCTTCTTGGACTCTGTAGCCCCTGCAGCAAGCCTCCCCCTGGAGACACACGCACACCCGGCTGGCTGTCTCTCTGGAGAGCCCTGACTAAAAGCCGCCCCTAAAAGTGGTCTTCAGAGTTTCTTTCTAGCCCTAAGATCCCAGGGCCCCTCCCACAATTCTAGGTGGAAAGGTGAATGGAGAACAACGGACAGAGGTGTGTGCCGAGGACACGCCAGGCAGCGGCGCTGGGCAGGAGGGCACTAACGCTCTCTCACTAAGCAAAGAATCAATGTTGCTTGCCACAAAAATGAGAACAGTAAAGATTTCTTCAAACAGAAATGAGTTTGTTTCATGATTTGCTCTTAATACATAAGAAATCATAAAAGTAGGCCTATTAACAATTACATAAGTCTTTAGAGGCCCTTGAACTACTTCTGTCCCTTGTGTTTTTATACAAAATAAGCCTGAGGTTAAAGAGAATAACGTCACTGGCCACAGCTGGGGCCACGCGAGGACACAGCTTATACCCATGAGGTCCCTGGGTGCCCCGAGTCCTTCCCTTGCTATTGATGGAAATATGGGAGAAACCAGGAGGTCTGAGCATGGACCTGGCCGTGCCCCCAGGGGCCGAGGAAAGCACCCATCTGTCCAGTCTTCCCTCCACCCCGCGGTTCCCTCCTCTTGGGCTGACGGACTCATGCACTCAGCAGCGCACTCATTAAACGTTTAGCTTCGCATCACGAGGGCCTCCTCTGGCCTCCTCTGACCACCCCTGGACCTGCAGTCAGCACTAGTCTGCAGGACACGCGTGGACAAGGCTGATGGATCACGGCCTCCAACGAGGAAGGTGCCAGGCAAGGAGTCGGAGACGCCGGGGATGGAGCAGCACTCACCCAGGGAGGCGAAGGCCAGCAGCGGCCACCACCGAGGACCTCCCTTCCCACCCTAAGGGCAGCTCACCCAGGGAGGCGAAGGGAAACACCGGCCACCACTGAGGACCTCGAGGGCTCTCCCCACCCCGAAGGCGGCTGCGATCACATTTCCCATCGCACCAAGAGACCCCTGTATTGAGCACAAACCTTTCCAACCTTCGAATCAATAAGGAATCACAACACGGACATTCCCTCAATCCAAATGGCCAGCCCACAAAACAGACACGCAATCATACACATTTCCTGTGGGAAAGTCGGTCAGTCCCTGGGGCCTCGCGCCAGGGGGTGGGGAGCATCATGCGGAGACGCCCCAGCCCGGCTCCTCCCCCTACAGCTCCGTTTCCCTCTGCCCCTCGCCCCTCCCCACCCCCCCCCCGCTTCAGAGGCTCCTTCCTCAAATTCTTTCCCCTTGATGAAGTCATTCATTCCCAAAATACAAAGCAAAGGCACGGGGGAGGGGGGGTCTCAAGAGAAAATCCACAGTGGCTCGTGTTTTAGATTCTCATAAGTTTGAGAAAAACCAAGCAAGAATCTTTGGCATCTGAATGTGGTCTGAAGGCATCTGAGCACAATGCCTGGCACTGGCCCAGCGTGGATCATGGGTGTCTCGGACATCTTCGTAACTCTACACCAATTATTTTGAAACATCACTAGCAGAATAGAACCATGTGAATAGCTACTGCTCTGTTAAAAGTAGGAAAAGACTCCAAAGCTGCCCTCAAGGAACATCCTTCCCACGAGGAGTTTCTACATCGAGCCTTTCAGGCACAGACGCAGGCCCCCGGGCCCGACTCCCTCACCCCTGCATCATAAAGCAGCAAAGACGGTGGGGAATAAAGCAAGTGAAGGAGTCAGTCCCACACAAAACGGGCTCCAGAAGCCACAGCCACTCTCCCAGTGTGGGAGCCAAGTCCAGAGACCTGGAAACCCCAGCGTTCCCAGGGAGGAGGGCAGAACAATGCCATTTCCCCCGAGTTTAGGGAGACAGCACCCCACGTCCTCTGGCCTTAATAGAAGAGAGACTTCACATCAATGATTAGAATGAATCCACCACACACAGAAAGTGGGCTAAGGGCTAAGACACCCATTTAAATGTCCGGCAAAAACACATTAAAAGAACACACAGATAAACGAGGTTCTCCTGTTATCCACGAAATATTCAGAAACAAATCCAGCAAGCAATCTCTTTGCAATGAAAAGACCAATTCAGAGGTGCAGATTAAAAATCAAGATACAACTGAACCCTTAATACACCAAGAACCAAGTTCCACGGAAGTGTAATCACATCACCACCTCCCAGCTGAAGGAAGCAGCACTGGCCACCAACCAGCTGTTCACTCGTGGGTCAGTGAACAAAAGGCAATGCTGTCCAGGACAAGGATGAGATGTTAACCTGAAAAGGGCAAAATCGCAGAGGCTGGAGGGTCCTTCCAGGTAACCCGGCCCCCTCAGTGGACAGAGGACCCCCATGGGGCCACAGAGCCCAGAGCTCCAGGGTGTTCCCGGGCAAGCACTCAACTGCAACCCTGATGATGTCCTAACGCCTTCTGCGTCTCTGCCCCATTAACAGGGAATCCGTGAATGCTAAGGAAATGTAACGCATTTCACAATACATTTAGATTTTTAGCAAATTAAAGATAAACAGTGAGAAACTTTGGGAATTAACCAAAATACAGTTCACTGAATGCCCAAACTCAAAGCTAGTCTCCAAGAGGTGATAAGCTGTGTGTGGTGGTTAATGCCTGTAAATCCCAGCAGTTGGGGAGGCTGAGGCAGGAGAATCACTTGAGCCTGGAAGGTTGGGGTTGCAGGGAGCTGTCACTGCACTACTGCACCCAGCCTGGGAAACAGAGTGAGACTGTCCAAAAAAAAAAAAAAAAATTAAAGGAGTTCAAATGAATTCGCCAATACCCTTTTAATTTTCATGAGTACATGGGGTGATCTAGTTCCTTTTTCCCTTGCAATACATGAATAATTTAATAAATAATTAAATATAATCTAACAATTAAATGGGAAAATTTAATTATTTTCCCATTTCATTATTCCCTATCTCAGGGAAAAAGTTAAAATTATTCCCTATTTCAGGGAAAAAGCTAAAAATCATTTTAAACCTTCCTTCCACAAAACAGTATACTCAGTCATCTCCATCTGCTTTATAATGTGGAATTCAGCTTCACGTGTCTACAGTACAGTTTTTCTTAAATAGCATTTATGTAGATAGGCAAGAGAAAGAAACACTTGGTCTATGTAGAAGCAGCAGAAGACACGTTTTAACAGAAAAGGGAGAAGATACCACCGTGTGAATCATCCAGAAATTCTGTCCTCATCTTGTCCACACACACAGAAAACACCAAGCACGTGCCTAGTGTCCAACAGGAGCACAGAAAAGACAGGGATCCCTCCAATTGCTTAATGACCAGCCCCACTTGTCTCACCGCCACATAACAAAATCCGCACGGCAACTTCAGCACGTTTCATTCACGATTCCACGGAAATCAGGCTGAAGAACTTAGAGATGTTTTGCCCACACTTAAAAATCCAAGTGCGGGACTCCTAGAAATAAAACACATTATGGGTTCACTTAACTTTTCCAAATTTTTACTTGGAGAAACCTATGAAGTTCTTGTCAGTCACATCCTTAAGTTTTTCAATAATTTTTAAATGCAAAGGTTGGGCAAGACTTGTAAAGAGGTACACACATACGGCCCGGCGCGGTGGCTCACGGCTGTAATCCCAGCACTTTGGGAGGCCGAGGCGGGCGGATCAAGAGGTCAGGAGATCGAGACCATCCTAGCTAACATGGTGAAACCCCGTCTCTACTAAAAATATGAACAATTAGCCAAGCGTAGTGGTGAGCGGCCTGTAGTCCCAGCTACTCAGGGAGGCTGAGGCAGGAGAATGGCAGTGAACCCAGGAGGCTGGAGCTTGCAGTGAGCTGAGATGGCACCACCACACTCCACCCTGGGTGACAGAGGGATACTGTCTCAAAAAAAAAAAAAAAAAGGAGGTACACACATATATGCCACGTTCTTCTCTCAGAGACGGGCCCTTTGTTAAGATTCCAGATGTAAATGTGGTTGTCACTTTGCTTTTGAGAGGATGGGCTGTTTTAAGCATGAACAGACTTCTCCTCCATGCACCAAGGATGCACCATGGGGGACAGTGCTGCCACCGCCTCCCAGTCTCTGCTTAGCATGGGTCAAGGGGAGCTCATCTGTCTCCCGTGTACACTATCAACAGGCCAGGTGCTCAGGAGGGGGCTTCCAGGACTCGCTGTAGGCATTCGTTAGCAGGGCAGGCAGTGCCTTGTGCTGGTGGGCATCCAGCAGTAAGGGGGTCTTGCACTTCACTCCCTGGGCCCAAGCCCCAGAGGGGAAAGAGACACCTGTATTGTAAACCAATGTGTATTTATAGACACACAGAGACTCTGCAGTGCAAGGCACAGAACTAGAAGGAATCATGGAAATAAGGGGGACGACATTTGATTACGACTGGTAGAGCCACCTCAAGCCTCAGCACTTCCTGTCGGAGCCCTCACTGACCAGACTCCTCAGGGGTCACTGCCACTGCCTTGCCCAGCTCATGACAGGGCAGACAGTGACAGAGCCTCAGAACAACCTCCCACTCCTTCCTCACCAGCCCAGGGGATGAGCTGCTCATGAGTGTTCCAAAGCCTGAATGTGGGAACACAGAGGTGACTGAGCAGAAAGGGGGACAGCCACAATCGCCACGGGTGTGTGGATATTTCGGGGCACACCAGCAGCCCTTTCCACCTTAAAGAGGACGGCCACGGGTGTGCGGATGCTCCTGCGTGACCCAGCCGTCCTTTCCACCTTAAAGGGGAATGGTCACGGGTGTGCGGATATTCCCAGGTGCCCCAGAGCCCTTTTCACCTTAAGGAGATTTTCACAGTCTCATTTCAGTCTCCAAACTATTCAGTGAGGTTGGAGGAGTATCACTGTGAACCAACACTGATTGACACCAAGTAAGGGCAGTTTTATAACCACGTCTCAACCCTGAGACAATCAGGTCTTGGCCACCTGGTCAAAGCTTTTTCTGTAACAAAGTTGGATAATTAAGCTGAACTTTGGTTTTCCAAAGCTTGTTACAGAAACCACATCTTCCTAGGTGTGGCTCCGTGATGTCACGTGCACACATCAGTAACCAGGCTTGCCAAGACTCACGGCACATTACACGTTCACCTGAGAAGACTGCTCAATCGTTGAGGGCTCTGGCGTGCTCTGAAATGAATTTGCCACTTCAGCCTACACTCTATTCCCTTGTTTGGTTAAAGAAAACCAAAAGGCAGAATTTGTTTTGGCCAATCACCTGCTGCACCCAACTGCAGAGGTTTTAATTATAGTACTTTCACTGCATCATATAAAGCAAAGTCATATAGATCAACTCATTATTACCACTCCAAAGGTTTAGCAAATCTCCAGATAATCAGGCAAACATTTTAAGCAGCTACATTAAGGTTTACAATACTCAAAATTTAAAACTACATCCATGCTTCAAAAACCACCAGTCCCATTTTAGATGGCCAAATGCATATGAGAAAGAAACGTGCCGAGTGCATTTTTTTGCTAATCTCACGGAGAAACTGCCACTTTAAAAACTGCTCTAGTTCCTGGCTCCAGATGGGTGTGGTGGGCTGCCTCACTCAATTTCAACTCCACCTGAAGCTGGAAAAGTAGAAATCCATTCCCAGACTCCAGGGCACGAGAATTCCCACTTCTAGAAATTCCCACTTCCAGAAACAGCCTGGAATGCAGACTTGTGGCACAGAATTCTTTCCTGCCCACCCTAACCGTCCTCTGTGGAAGGCAACCGAGTCAAAGACTAGTCCACCCCCCTAGGCGCAACTGCACTACGAAGAACCATTTCAAGGTGGAAGGTGCCCACTGCTCCAACGGCAGGCCTGCCAGCATCTCAGAGCAGCCAGAACTGCTCCCTCCCTTCACAGGGAAGGGGAAAACAAGGCCAGGATGAAGCGTTGGGGAACAAGCAATGGGGTGGCTCATCGGGGATCAGAGGTTTCCTCAGAGGAGCTCAGGCTCAGGTAAGGAGAGAAGAAGGTAAGGAGAGAAGAAGAAGAACCAAGGTTTGGCTAACAAGTGTTTTGCTCTGATTGATCGGTGGGAACAGGCAGTTTAGCTAATCACTTATAAGGCAGAGAAGGGGGATTTGAAGGCCTGTGTCTGGCCTTGTCCTTGGTAAGTGGTCATCCGCAAGTCAGCCTAAGCCACATGGGAAGGAGCTTCTTGCAGTAAACAAAGTGGGGACACAGTTGTGGGAAGGGGAATGTCTTAACCATCACTGTTTTACAGGATCACAGGGCTCAGGAAATGTTCAGTATTGTCAAACACCAAGGTTTTTACAGTCTGAAAAAAACTACAGTCCTAAGGTGTCAGTTCTCAAAGCCCTTAAGTTCCTCCTGCTAAGATTCCCAGAGGGTCTCCACTTCTTGCACCGAACCCCAACTTGCTCAGGTACCTGCGTCTTCCTCCTGCAGCAAACGCAGATGAGAAGGCTGTGGTTCTGCTGCAGTAATGATGCCATGGCAGCCCTAACGCCACAGCAGACCAATGGCTCTGGCCTGAATGTCCCCAAAACCTCATGCTGAAACCATCTCCGATGGGATACATTAAGAGGTGGGGCCTTCGGGAGGTCCAGCTCTCAGGACTGGGGTTGGTGTCCTTATTGGGAGGCCTGAAGGAGCCCTCCTGCTCCTCCACCACTTGAGGCCTGACGAGACGCCCGCTGCCACACAAGGCCCAGCGAGATGCTGCCGTCTGTGAGCCACAGGCCCTGGGGCACCAGATCTGCAGGCACCTTGACCTTGGACTGCCTTGACCTTGGACTTCCCAGCCTCCAGAGCTCTGAGCAATAAATGTCTCTTTACAAATCACCTAATCGACAGCAGCCAGAGAGACAGTAATGTTACAATATCAGTCACTTTCTCAGTGGCCCAAAGGCCTCCCGTGAGCCACCATCATAAAGCAGGAACTCCCTGGAGGATGGAAAGGGTTTCACAAGGAATTCTACCCAGCACCAGGGTCTGTCCTTTCTTGCAGGAAGATAGCTGAGCCATGACAGGAAAAGACGGGGTGGGTGGGGCTGGACAGTAACGTGTCACCTGCTCATCTAAGCCTCAGTCTCCCGCCTCTCAACATGACAGCAGGGGTAGCACCCCTCACCTGGGCTGTTGGGGGAGGTAAGAGTGCTGGGTGATTAGCAATTGTTAGCTCCGCAGAAATGAGGCAAAGAATCCGCCCTACGTCTTATAAAAACAAACCAGCCCAGGAATTCCACATCACTACTAATTTGCATGGGAAAATGCTGGATTCCCATAAGTTCTGGCATGTCATTTGTATTAATAAAGTTTGCAGAGTTTTCATATACTAAGTGTATAAAACAGGAAAATAAATCATGCAATTTGGAGGCTGAGGCAGGAGAATCAATTGAGCACAGGTGGCGGAGGTTGCAGTGAGCCGAGACCGCACCACTGTTCTCCAGTCTGGGTGACAGAACGAAACTCCATCTCAAAAAAAAAAAAAAAAGAAGATTTTGCCGCTTCATACTAGTAAAGTGGGCAGATTCTACATGCCAACTCTTATTCAAAGGTTGGCTAACACTAACTCAGGAATTCTGTCCCTGATGTGAAGTTTTAATCCTAACAGTGTTAAAGACCATGCCCCCAGGAGCTCTGAACAAGTATTCCAGGTATACGCTGAACAAGACCACACACTGTGACTGAAATCTAACTTCACAGACCCAAACTACAGAACCACAGAAGACACTGCTTCTGTCTAACTTTCTGTTCTGCCATCGTTTGTGTCCATTATTTCCTACAAACCATCTCATTAGAATTTAGGACACACAAAAGGACGATACAACAGGGTTACTTTTCAAAGGTTTGGAGGTGAAACAATGCATTAACTTCCTATTGCTGCTGCAACAAATTACGACAAATGCAAACATCCTCTCAGCCCTGGAAGTCAGGAGTCCCAGGGCTGAAGTCAAGGGGTCAGAGTAGGTTATGTTCCTGCCTGGAGTCTCCCAATTCATAGAGGCCACCATGCAGCTTGGCTCACAGCCCCACACCCCTCTGACCACTGCCCCAGCCTCAGCCCTGCACCCCTCCAGCCCCTGCCCCACCTTTGGCCCCATGCCCCTCTGGCCCCTGCCCCACCCCCGTCCTCAACCCCACAGCCCTCTGGCCTCTAATCTCGTCCTCAGGTCACCTCCTCTGAGGCAGACCCTCGTACTCCCTCTCATCAAGATACATGTGAGGACACTGGACCCCACCTGGACAACCCAGGTGGGGTCCCCCATCTCACTGTCTGTTACAGTCACATCTGCCAAGCCTCTTTTGCCATGTAACCTTCGTTATACTAACATAATCATTTAACCAGTCCATTATAATGATGTAAAAATTGGCATTGTTTTCCTCCTAACAGATCAGTTACCCATGTAACCTATAAATATTTGACTATTAAATACACAATACTATAGGGGACAAAGATGAGGAAGACAGTTCTTCACTGAAAGACAACTGGATCCTAGACGGAGGGATGAACGTTCTGAACAGAATCAACGTAACTCAACATTTGAGTCGGAAAGGCCAAGCAGTAAGACTTTCAAAAAAGCAACCAGAATGTATGTACAGGTGCCTGTAGTTCACAGCCGAGCCTGGCGTCAGGAGCACGAGCGAGCGGACACGCACACTGGGCCCAAGTTTAAGATCAAATATAAGGAGCTTTCAACTGTAGTATTTAACTAGATCTTATTACAAAATAGCCTCTTGATTGCAGTTTATATCCAAAAAGTTCTCTGTAATTAAAGAAATTAATTTTCCCCTAAAAGACATTTCTCTATTGTCCCATATAAACTAAATGGGCATATTAAAGAAAAAAGACAAATGTTTGACTTCGGGGGTTTGCCTACGACTTGGATAAGCATGATTTTCTTCTGGCCAAGCAGGGAGCCTCTGGACCAGACTGGAGAGGAGGAAAAACAAATTTCTACTGATCTCAATTGGGCACCAGAGTCTTCCCTGTCAGAATGTGGGTGTGGTGCTTCCCACACACCAGCCTCTGACGAAACTCAGCCCAAGGGTGTGGGAAAAGGCCGTCTACTTCTGAAAAATCTATAAAGTGCAGACACATCAAAAGCTTCAGAAGACTGTAAAGGGCCAAGGAGACCACTACACCCTTGGAGTTGACAGAAATAAATGGTCAGCATCACACGTGCCTGAGGTCCAGGGTCAGCTCCCAGCTGCCGCGACGCCGTGAGCACAGCCCTGGCTTCCCCTCTGATGCAGAGAGCTGGTCACTCTGCCGGCAGCACTCAGAGCTCAGAACATTCTAGATGAAAGCAACGTGTTCCTTTTAAAATGGGGAACCGGGGCAGCACAACTGAAGCTCTACGACTGTCTCAACTACTGGGTTTCGGGGTAGCATTAGGAAATCGTGAGAATCCAAATCTCAATTTCATACAGATTCCAGATTCACTGCAGGTTCCAGAATTTCCTGAAACAATCTTCCAATTTATCACTCAGGATTCCCTTGCCAAAGCTAATAAAGTCTACATTCCTTACGGAAAAGCCACCATAAGCACCACCACAAATAAGATCAACTGACGCCCGCCCTTTGCACCAAACATAGAAACTGTTACTCACACAAGACTGTGCTGGAGGCAGCTCTCAGCTGAAGCCGAATCCGTGAGACTTCATTATCCCCATTTTGGATCGAGTGTGAGGACTGTCAGCAAACCAGGGCCCCAGTGTGAAGCAGAGAACAGATCCTCTGACGCCTGCCTGAACATTTCCTTCCCACCTCTGTCTTGGATATTGAACACCCTCAGAGCTACTGAGTCACCCACATTTGCAGGTCATTTATCCAGCCACCAGGATAACACAATTATGCGATAAAAATGCCTTCTCAGGGCTTTGTCATACTCAACAAGGAAGCTCAGGCTAGGTAAGCCCAAGAAAGGGGGAGTGTCCTCCAAACAGACAAAAACCAAGGAAAACCGTGCAGAGACTCTCTCAAGAGAGCAGAAACACAGCCCGCTGTAGCCTTTCAGGCCCTGCTGGCCACAGCCCTGCATTAGGTGGCACCATTTCCACAGATGCATCCTGCTGGTTCATTTGAAAGGTCCCGCTTGCAAGAGACACTCACCCCCACTTCCAGCTCCTGCAAGACCCGCTGCAGCCCCACTCCAACCCGGGGGCCGATTGTGCAAGTCTTCCTGGAGCGACCCCTCAGAGCCTGCTCAGTGTCTGAGACTGGGAAGCACCAACGATCCAGAAAGGCACAATCCCGTTCTCCTCGTGCTGCTTTCTGGGTTCCAAGTTGTCTTAATAACGAGTCCTGCATAAACCCCGGGCTGGGGAGCCAGCCAGGACCCAGCAGCACCCAGCTCATGCGCTCCACTCACCCCACAGAGGACCACGGAGGCCCCAGCACACTCTGTCCGTGGGACAAGACACCAGAAACAGCCACAGTTCAGGGTTCTGCCACCCGCCCCGCTGCCGTAATTACCTGCTGTGATCTGAATTCTCATTGGTTGGAAAGGTGATCCCACAGCTCCGCTGCCTTCATTACCTGCTGGGATCTGAAATTGCATTGGTTGGGAAAGGGATCTCACTGCTCAAGCACTCCCTGCTGCCTCCTTGCAAACAACATAAAAAATCCAAAACCCCTCTTAAAGAACGTTTACTATAACCTCAAAACAAGACCCATCCTGAGACCAGGGAAGATACACACGCACATCTGACACCTGGTGGACGTCAGTGACCGATGCCACAGCTTCTGTGTGGCTTGTGAAGCCGGAGGCCTGTCATGGTGACTTAGGCTAGGGTCTGAATAGGGGTCTTCCAAGCAACTAGGCAACCAGGAAGCACACCCTAAAACCCAAGTCCCCGCACTCATGTACCTGTCAGAAATGCTGCGTGGCTATCGACACCAGATGTGAACCAAGACCGATCTGTGTCCTGTGGCCCTCACAACGTCAGTACATGCCTGGGCCCCACACAGGCCTGCACGGCACCCTGCTCGCCTCCAGTGGGGCTCTCTCCTGCCAAGGGGGGTGGCCCTGAAGTCCGTTGAGATTTCCAAAGCTCTACAAAGTCGTCCTTCCTCCTGCTTGTTCAGAAGGCCTAAAGCCCTGAAGACACCAGTGAGAATTGACCTAGCCTCTTAAGGCAGCTCAAACACCTACACACAGGAACGCTGGACCTCTCTGCCCTAGAGAGCAGCCGATAACCCACTGGGCTAAGCAGAAGGCACAGACGTCACATCCAGAAGCCAGTGGCACTCACGTTTGCATTCCAGGAGCCGCCCATGTGAGTCCCTCCAAGGCTTCCAAGTCCCACTTGATTGTTTTCATCGTATCTCTATAACATCAGAGACATTATATCTCGTGGTATCTATGAGATCGTCTCTACTTTTATGAGCACATATGCTCCCTGAGTTACACCATGGGATGAAACTGTTCCAATAAACCCAGCATAAGCTGAAAATATCCTAAATAGAAAGTGCATTTGACACAATAGTTTCAACTTACAACGGGTTCATCCAGAGGCAGCCCATCTCGGGCCGAACAATGCACTGAGTGTGACTAGTTCACACCATCACAAGGTTGAAAAACAATCACAAATGTAACCATTGTGAGCCAGGGACCATCTGTATTGTGGCTCCTGTCTTCAGAGACAACAGAAACCTCTTAGACAAGAATCACAATTTATAATCCTCAAAATGTTAAACTTAGTTTAACAATCTACAGGTTCAAACAAAGCCAAAGTAGGCCCACAAGGCCGTTTGTGCCATTCACTAAGACACACGACTCTGTAATAACCCTCACCACAGCCCCTCAGGGTGGGTCCCAGAGGCAGCTGAGGCTTGTGGCTACGGACACTAACGAAACCAAAATCAGAGTACACAGGTGCAGTCAAGTCATATGACTTCTCCACTAGCATATGCACAAATGTTCATCAGCAAATCTGATCTTTGCTTTACCTCCCTCCCATGACCTAAAAAGGAGTCCACCACACACACACACACACACACACACACACACACCACTTCAAAAACATAATTCACTACTTGCATTCAATTCTGGGCATTTGAAATAGACCTAATGGGTGATTAAATCTCTCCTCCAACCCATTGCTTAGTCTTCTTAAGGATGAAGGATTTTACATAACACAAGTCAAGCATATAAAAAAGATCTTGTATAGAAACAGACTTTCAAGTGGTCCTCATTATAGTGATTCAATATACAAAGGACCCAACACACAGCACAATGTCTATTAGAAGAATGATTAATTTGTTCCCCTCAAAATCCTAATATCTACAGAGAAAAAATACCCTATACACATTTTATCATTCTTTACCAGTATAGTCATACAAAGGAGTATCACGAAAGCAAAAGAACATTTGGTTTGACTCGCAGTTCTAAATTTAATATAAAATTGCTAAAACCACCAAGACAAACATGACTATGAAATATTTAACGATCTTCACCTAAATTCAAGTCACCATTCAACCACCAATACCTCTGCTCTCCTTATAGGAATTTTCCAAAAGTAAATTCTGGAATTAACAGGACAAATTTTTCTGGTGATAGAAATTAGGAAGAAATTGGTTGAAGGCGGTTCCTTGGCTGTCAAACTTTTTCTCAATAATATTTTGTAAAATAAAAGCATCAAACAGATCTTTACATTAACTTACAATCTATCAAGCAATACTGGAGCAAGCTTTAAATAGCCACATTCTGTCAGGGCTAACATTAAATCAGCATCAGTCTCATGTCTTGCAGCATCCACAGCTCGTCTTCTCAAAACCACTTAAGATTTCATAATTAACTCAATTAAACAATGTAAGTCATCTCCTTGATCTTTGACATGAAGGGGTAATTTTCCCCCAAAATAGTACCTCTTTCCTTGACATGATTTAATCTGTGGTTAGAGTATTTAACAGGATTTCTTTCCTTCTTAGAAAATATACACCTTTCCAATATGAAAAACTCTAACTGATAATGCTATAGCTTAACCAGGTCAAAAGCATTTTTTTTTTTTAAGTTAAAAAAAGAACCTAACTGCATCTTTGGACCTTATGTGAGGTAGTGTCCAGGGTCACTGGGACCCCTGCTTGGCCAGTGCAGCTGGGTACCAATTAAAGACAGAAACCCAAGCGTTCACTCAAAGCCCCTTCCCAGCTGTTCATCCTAGTGGAAGAAGCCATGGGTACAAACGAATGCGGCATTCTACGGAGGGCTTTGGGGATAGGCTGCTTGAGAACATCAAAGTGGCTCACGTCCCCCGAGTATAAAGCCAGTGACTGCTCTCAGCTTCCATCCACAGCAGCCAAGGTCTGGAATCACCTGAGTGCCCGTCAACAGGGGATGAAGGGAACGTGGCCCGAACATACACAGGAGCAATACTCCACCACACAGCGGAGAGCCCTGTCATCCGCGGCAGCATGGATGGAGCTGGAGGACATTACGTGAAGCAAACGAGCCAAGCAAGGAAACGGCACATGTTCTCACTCATAAGCAGGAGCTGAGAGCAGATCTCATGGAGGCCAAGAGTAGGTGGTCAACAGGGCCCAGCAGAGCCCACTCAGAAGCAGGATGGGCAGAGGCTGGTGACGGGCACAAACACACAGCCTAATGGGAACACGAGACCTACTATTGATAAATCAGCAGGGGGATGGCAGTGGGTCATCTACTGTGTATTTCAAAACAGCTAGGAGAGAATAACTTGAACATAACCAGCACAAGGAAAAGAAACTATTTAAAGTGAAAGACATCCCAAGTACCCAGATTTCATCAATATAGGGGTGAATCAAGGTATCACATGCACTCTGAAAATAGGTACATATATTATGTATCAACAGAAACAAAAACCAATGACAGAACCATTTGCGAAGCACGTGCAGGAGAAGAATGGGAAGCCTGACATGGTGTGGCTGTGTGTCCCCACCCAAATCTCATGCTGAACTCTAACCCTGTGTTGGAGGTGGGCCCTGGTGGGAGGTGATTGACTCATGGGGGTGGTTTCTAATGGTTTAGCACAATCCCCCAAGTGCTGTCCTCATGATAGTTCTCCTGAGATCTGGTTGTTTGGAGGTGCATGGCACCTTCCCCTTCACTCTCTCTCCCCTTCCAGCCATGTGAAGACATGCCGGCCTCCCCTTCACCTTCCACTCTGATTGTAAGTTTCCCCAGATGTAGAAGCCTGTACAACCCACAGAACTGTATGCCAATTAAACCTTTTATTCCTTATTACCCAGCCTCAGGTAGTTCTTTATAGCAGTGGAAGAACAGTACAGTCCTCAGGACCAGCAATGTTTTCCTTCTACCCAGTGGCCAACAAGGTCCCATACCCTAGCTGGTTTTCCAAAGCTTTGCCAGAATGCTGAGGCTGTTTTGGGGATACTAACTTTCCCCATCTCTGGCAAACCAGATGGGGCATCCTATTTGCCTCTTACCACCTTTCTCAGAGAAACCCCACCTCTGAAACAGCCTCCACCAGGGGCCTCCTTCAGCAGCAGCAAAGCTGAGTGTTCCTTGCACTTCCCTTCTTTTGAACAAGTAAACATCTTAAGCTTGTTTTTCCATCTTCCCAGCTCATTGAAAAAAATATCTTATGCTTTCTATTTTCCTAACACACACACATGGAAGAGAAGTGCCGTGAGGGCAGGGGCTCTTGTTTTCCCGGATCTGAGCCTGGCCCTCAAACACTAGCCGAATACTAACACGATATCCAGAGGCAGAAATGCAAATATCCACATGACTTCAAATACCCTAAGGATCTAACAGGCCGAGTGGCCCATGTAACTATGGTGTGCTGGGCCATTCAACTGGTGTCCAAATCCCTGTCCAAGTGAGCTCTTTAATTTCGGGACTTTTCAGACAGCTTTTTCTTTGGTTGTTCTGTTTTGTTTTTATTAAAGGGATCTATTACAGTTACAATCAAGAATATCCCAGGCCGAGTGTGGTGGCTCATGCCTGTAATCCCAGCACTTTGGGAGGCCAAGGTGAGCGAATCACCTGAGGTCAGGAGTTCAAGACCAGCCTGGACAACATGTTGAAACCCCGTCTCTACTAATACAAAAATGAACCAGCCATGGTGGCAGGCACTTATAATCCCAGCTACTCAGGAGGCTGAGGCAGGAGAATGGCGTGAACCAAGAGGTGAGGCTGCAGTGAGCCAAGATCATGCCACTGCATTCCAGCCTGGGCAACACAGCAAGACTGTCTCAAAAAAATAAAATAAACCAATACTGCCCACTTAGTTCTTCACCAATGTCAGATACATCAGTTTAAAGAAAAATATGAAAGCATGTTTTTAAATTTCAGTGTTGAATTTAACCATATCTTTTAAGAAGATATGAAGATAGAAGTTCCCCAAGGATCGGGGGAGAAAAAAGCAGTTAAGAAAATCTTAAAACCTCAGGAGAAAAACAAGTATGGGGTAAGACCTCAAGGCAAAACTTTTTCTTTGCACTTTGATTTCAAAAGAACAGAGATGCCCAAAATATGAACTCTCCCATCTGCATTTTATATTCCTCTGTGTCCTTTGAAAGGCTGGAGATGGGATCCCAGGTCCCAAAGTGCCTGGCCATGGCTCACATCAGGCGGCATCTTTCACAGCCGTTTACTCCCCTGACTGTGCCTAGAGAGCTCTGTGGCCCAATTTACAAAAAAAGGTCCTAATTTACTCACGTTCATCACTTTGAGCAGAGTCTCAAGAAATGAGACAAATATTGACACTCCACAGAAGCAAGTACTCTCTTCCGAAAAGTGTCAGGTTCCCATGAGCCAGGCAGCTTGCTTACAGAAAGCACTGGCTGACTTGCTGGTTTAATGTTAAATGCATTTAAAATGTTAAGTGATCAAACCCCCCTCCCAGTGGGTGTGCGCGTTGAGCTGGCTGCAGTAGTGATGCAGACCACGTTCTTGCCTTTGGTTTTGCTTCAAGCAGAGCACCCCACACCCAGGAAGAGGCCCAAGGACAGCATCGAGGTCTAGGAGAGATCTAAGGAGAGCTGTAGGCTGACTGCCTCATCTGCAAATAGTCTCTCATTTCAGAGAAAATCACTGAACAGAGTTCATAACACGTGAATTTTTTAAGATTCATATTTCTAATTTCATCCCATTAGAACTTTTGAACCTCCGCCTCCCACCTAGAGAACGTCAGCTCAAGCCGATCACAGCGCAGTGCGATTTTCTATAAATTATGTGCACGCCTGCATCTGAGCTGAGATGTGAATGTCTGGAATGTGCCTGCCAGGCCCAGGAGAAACTGTAGCAAGTGTGGGGACACAGGCCGCTAAGGAATCTGATTTGGAGGCAACTGGAGGCAACTAAAACTCGTTCCACTGGTGTTTCTTGGTAAGGTTTGACCAGGCAAACTGTTATCACTGTTGCTAATTCATGGTACATGGGATGGGGACTTAACACTAAGTAATTAGAGCAATTACAGAATTTGCTACTCAATTACAATGGCACAGATTCCTGAGAATGGAAGAACTGTTGCCCAGGAATAGAGTTCAAGAGGTCCTCCCCACGCTCCGGGAAACATGGCATTTCCACGCACCCCTGCTTTGGTCCCTGGCCACCACCATCCTGATCTCGGCCATCTGATGGCATCAGTCCCCAAAGCTGGAATCACCTGACCTCTTGTCACCCTGCCATCTCCCCTGCCTTCCTCCACTCCGGGATATTCAGGGATGCCCACATACAAAACCAGGAAACCAGGGTTATCCCAAACCAGTGCCTGCATTCAAAGTCCTCCACGGCAGCACAATCACCAATGGCCAAACTCCCAGAACCTTCCACCTCAAAACGGGAGCACATCTGGATTCAAGCTGACAATGCTGCATTCTCTTTGCCATGTACACATGGAGGCATGTCAGGTTCCACCTAAAGGTATCAGGTTCCACGCTGGTCAGGAGCCCAAACCTAGTCACTCTGCATGATCTCAATTCACCATCCACAGAGAAGCCTGCAGTTTTCCTCTGGTGCACGGTGTGGATGGTGGATGGTGGATGCATTTCCCCTGAAGACTTGGAGACAGGAGCCTGGCCAAGGAGGCCAGTCACCCCAGCCCCTGCAAGGCCTGGACGTGCCCCTCTGCTGTCTGCACACAGTACCCAAGTCTAGCAGTGCTGGCTCTGTGGTGGGATCCGTCTGGACCTGCAGAGGACCCGGGGCACAGGAACCGTGCGGCCTGGCTGCAGCCAGAGGCCTAAGGGATCCCCACGAGGCTCTCCAGCCTAGGTGCCCTCACCACAGGCAGAGCCATGCAAGAGAGTTGCCTGCTGAACTGGAAACGTCCCAATCTGCTCAGCCAACACAGAAAGACAACAGCCACCTACAGCTGCTGAGCCCCGAAACGTGGCCACTGGGCCTGAAGGGCTGAATCTGGAATTTAATCTGTGAAGTTCTTTTCAAATGTGTTTAGCTATGTAATCAAATCTTTATTCTAATTGAATTTAAAGGAGCCTCTGGCTATGGGCTCCCTTGTCGGGCATCACAGCTCCAGGGAGTAAGAATGGGAAGGAGAGGCCCAGAGCCTCTCTGCATTCTCCACGCTAATTCAACATGTCATCTTAAGGAAAGGCACTCCAGCAGGAGAGGTGTACACGGGAAGAACTGGGTTGGCCCTGACAAGCATGACCCCCCTGGCATCACAGCTGCCTCAGCCAACAGGCAAAAGACAATGATGCCCACCTGGACAGGCCACCGGATGTGATGATGCACCCCCAAGCCCTAGTCCCACAGCAGCCAGAGACCACCCGCTGCTCGTCCCGGGTGAAACAGGCAGAGCTACCCGAGCCCTCAAAAGCAGGAAGAATTAAGGAGGCGATTCCCACGACACACGTGACACTCCTTGGAGACAGACACAGGCTTCGCTGTGCAAGTGCAGAGGACGGTGCAGTCCCTAGGCGGGCTGCTTCTTCCAACGATCGGGAAGAAACCAGATCCATTTGCCTTGTAGGAGAATCATTTGTACCGTGATTAGACAGAAGACAGAAGGTGGCTGATGTTATCAAATCATCAAGCACCTCACGGCTGCTTCTCCAAGGAAGGCCTGGAAACTTGCAGCCACCCGCGTAGGGGCCGCAGTGTTTACAATGGAGATACGGGTGACTGAGGTCTGGCTTCCTCAGGGAAGCTACATTTGAACTTTCACCACTGAGGAATCGGTCATTTACAGTCACTCACCCTCAATGCAGAAGAGGGCTCAAGACACTGCACCAGACTTCAACACTCAGGGCTAGGGTCAGGGTCAAATTCACAAGTTTTACAAAATGTATTTACTTGGGATGCCAGAAGAGATGTAGCTTCACACACCCCCCTCCACGGTTTGCTTAGCCCCTTCACCAGTGGATCTCACCAACAGATGACACATCCACGCCTCATCCATGGCAGCACAGAAAACCACTTGGAAGACAGCCACTCCCACCAAGCTTCCTGACTTTGGTGTTTAAAATCTGCATCATTTAAATCTGCATCTCATGAGTGAGATTACACTCCTCCGAACAACGACATTGCCACTGTCATTTCACCCAAAAGGGCTTTAGGAAATGACACGCGGTCCAGACGCCAGAGGTCGCCGGCCCCCATACTCTAGCCTAATTCCTTTGTGCCTGTATGGAGGCTTCACAGATACAGCCCATTAATGACCGTATGAGAAGCTCAGGGCATAGACGAACTCAGTGCTGAATTTTTCCATTTATCACCCTTTTGTTTTGTCCAGAAGACAGCTGAGAAAGGCTGGGGCAGATCATCTCCTCGAGTGTAATGACTCCAGCCACTTCTCTTCACCCCAGGTCACCCCTCAGTCACACGCTTTTGAGAAACCAAAGCAATTCTGTTCCCTTCACTCTGGGTTCCAAGCACTAAATTCCTCCGTTTTATCAATTAGATTATCAAGCAGCCGTTTGTAATCTGGACTGCAATCTGATACGAAATTTAAAGCTAATTTACGTTGCGGTAATAGCTCCTATTTACATTATAGATAAGGCATGAATGAAAACTTTAATCTGTTCATAGGACCAACTTTGTAAACAAACCAATTATTCAAGCAATGATTGTCTTCAGTTAGATGCAAATTACTTTGCTCATAAAAGATTTTCCAGTAGGAATTTTTAAATCCATGGTCTGTCTTTCCTGAGCCTGTCTCTGCACCTTCCCCTGAGTGCACAGCAGGACTTCCCAGGGCATCCCATCAGCAGGCCCACTGAAGAGAATAAGCCCGCAGCCCCCAGCCCAGGAATCAAGTCCGAGCCCCAGCAGCCCCTCGTCCAGCCGGGGCTTCTTCACCAGCACAGCACCCAGAGGTCTTCCAGGTTTAATGCCACGTGTGCGTGGAAAGTAGAGTGCTGGAAGGAACACAGTAGACATTCTACAAATGCAAATTCCCTCCTGGAACAGCCCAGCAACCCTCTGTACCTTCCCCAAAGTACCCATGCCAGGCAGGCGTAGAGTCTAATGGGGTGCCTAGGAATCAGCATTTAACACGATTCTGATGAATAAAAAAGTTTGAGAGGTCGGTCAGCAAGAGGCTGCCGTGGCCTCCACTCATTTGCAGGCTCTGAAGAGACACAGATTCAGGTAACAGGCCAGACAGGACAGGACAAGGATGGGGAGGTGGAGGGCAAATTCCATGGACCACCAACCACCCCGCCATCCCCACTGAGACTCCGTGATTTAAGGAGAGGCAAAGCCAGGGAGAAAAGATGCCCGCACCACACGAGGGACTGAGATTTCACCTAAAGCACGCAGCATGTGGCTGAGGGCCAAGGTTGGGCAAGCCAGGAGCACAGAACGGGGTTCACAGGCCCAGAGGTGCCCCCACACCCAGACCCCCTGCAGACCTCCCAAGCACTGCCTGTGTCTCTTGCCTGGTTTATTTCCTGCCCCCCTCTACTGTGTTGGTCTCTCAGCTGCCCCCTACCACCGCACACACCTCTCTACAAGCTTGGTGAACTGAAAATAGCACGGGGGGTAAGAGCTGGGCTCTGGGGCCAATGCCCTGCCTGAGACATTAGTTCCACCCCACCCAGCTGTGATGTGAGCCCCTGAGATTTCTCAAATGTGAGATGGGCGGCTGTGGAGACTGAGATCACATAGCCACACCTCGGTGTCCAGCACACGTGGAACCCCAGCCATGTTGACCCTGATGGGAATCCCTCTATGCCCCCTCTGCTACCAGAGCCAACTCCCAGCAGTAACTGGAGGGCGCATCCTCTATTCCCACTCCACTCCCCTCCCATCACTCCACGTAGTGACCTGCCACGCAGCGGCCATCAGCAAACCCAGCCCCACCATCCAGGCTCCTGTGGATAGCCGACCCCCCACCCCCCACCTTGGGGCGTCTTCCACTTGCGGTTCCAAAGGGGGCCGAGAAACCGCCCTCAAAGGCACTCACCTGTTCCTTATTGCATGTAATGACCTGCCACGTAGGGCCACCAGCAAACCTGGCTCCACCATCCAGGCTCCTGTGGATAACCGAACCCCCACCTTGGGGCATCTTCCACCTGCAGTTCTGAAGGAGGCCGAGAAACCGCCCTCAAGGGCACTCACCTGTTCCTTATTGCACGTAATGATCTGCCATGCAGGGCCACCAGCAAACCCGGCTCCACCATCCAGGTTCTGGTGGGTAAACTGCCCCCCACCCCCGGGGTGTCTGGGAGGCTCAGAAACTGCCCTCCAAGGGCACTCATCTGTTCCTTATTGCACTAATACCTCGTTTACAGAAATCCACTTTGACTTCCAGCACTGCAGGTGTGACAATTTAGGAATCCTGCTTCTTTGCAAGCACCAAGAGCTTGAGGTCACGTCCACCTCACCAGCATCCCCGAGACCCAGCACTGTCCCACTGTGTCTAAAATTCCAAAAATACTCTTTCAAAATGCTAGTGGCATTTGGTTTGCACATAAAATGCTAAAAACCTTCAAGTGAAACAAATATCTTCAACAGTTTGATTCAATCATAACATGTGAGTTACACATCTGCCAAGTTGTAAAGCCTCATGCATTTATAACATTTTATGTAGGGTCAAATGGTTAATAAAATTACGAGAATCTTTAACAGGTTTTTTTCTGGAATTAGATGACCAAAGGAAAACTGGGTTCTGGCTGGCTTGAGGGCCTGTAGAGGCAGAGAAACCTGGGTTCTGGCTGGCTTGTGGGCCTGTAGAGGCAGACATCGACCAACACAACCAAGCTCCTTCCCACTGATGTGGCCTCATCCCAGGCCCTTCACCCGGACGCCCGCAGGCCCCTGGAGGAGCAAGCTGACCTGCCCACATTTCTCAAATACACAGCTGTTGCTCACACTGCAGATGGAGCTCAAGGCACGAGCAGGCCACCACGCTAAAAATACCACACAGCGTCCACGCCAGATGACGGTGGTTTTCACTCCATCCCAAAGCCCCATGTATGAGTTTACAGCCATGATTACCACATGGATTTTTAGACTCTCAAGACATACTTTGTTTGCTTTTATGCAACAAAGTTAAAAGATTATCCCTCAGCTACAGGCTCTGAAACTGTGGAATAATTATTTGGGAACAGAGCCTCTGCCAGATCAGGATAAGCTCTTGGGACAACACCCCGTGACCTCGGTCCACACAAACCCATCCAGACCAGAGGCCTCCTGCACTGCTCTCTGTCATTTCTGTGGATTTCTGTAAACGAGGTATTAGTGCAATAAGAAACAGATGAGTGCCCTTGGAGGGCAGTTTCTGAGCCTCCCAGCCACACAGCCACGTTCAGGCTGAAGCCACACCACCTCCAGAAACACTGTCCCTCACCGAGGTGTGCCTGGCTTCTCCCTTTTTCCAAAACTTAACAAAACCTGAAAGGACAGGTCTGTGTAGAAAAAAACAAGCTACTTGCGATTCCTCTTCCCAGTTCAGGCTGTAGGAAACTCATTTCTGCCCTCACCGTGTTCTGACTGTGGCTTGGTTCCCATAAGAAATAAAGTCAGAATTCTAGTCCCTGTCTCCCGGGCGGTGTGGCAGGCATACATACCTTCAGTTACATGAGGAAAGGCGTGGTCAGCCCCCTTCCTTCAGTAAAACTGCACAGTTCCCAGAACCCCGATGCCATCCCCCTCACGCAACTGTGAACACCTGGACAGAGCACACTTACTTAATGCGTGCACCTTGTGGGCTAGTTTTCTATTTCTCCACTAAATCATCCCAAATTTAGCGCCCTCAACACTGACTTATTTTCTCACATTTCTGGAAGCTGGAGTCCAAAACAGGTCCCACCAGCTAACGTCGAGGTGTCAGCAGGGCTGGCTCTGGGGAAGCGACTGTCTCCTTGAACCCCACAGCCTCTAGAGGCTTCTGCATCCCCTGGTCCATATGGCACCTACTGTCTTCAGGACCCACAGCGGCCCTGACGGCACCCCAACAGGAAGATGCAGAATGTCAGGAGCCTGGGCTCCAGTGCTAGGGCCAAGCCTCCCCCACCCTCCCAGCTCCTCACGCACTCCCGTGCGAGCTAATATAGATTCCACTTTAACTAGTGTCACCTGTGTAAGGGGTCAGTGCCCAGCTGTGAACTGGTTAACCTCACCCACACAAACCCCGGGAATAAACTCACAGGCCATGGACCACTCCACAAGCAATAAGTGACCACCTGCTCAGGGACCTCCAGGCCCCAGCAGAGCCCTCCAGTGCCTCCTTGTGAGCTCAGACTGGCGGCAGGGGTCTGCAGCGCCAGAGGGCCCTCCTTAAAAAAGACAGCTCCCATGTCGGCAGGCACCCGTCCACGGTTGGGTTCCCAGTACTTTAAGTAGCCCAGGTGGACAAGCCGCGCCGCATGCAACCCCATCACCAGAATAACGGCTGCACGTGGCGAGTGCACGGGTGGCCACCACTCAGCCCAGCTGGCCGGGCTAAGCACATCACCACCGTGACATCCAATCAGACTCAGCTGCTGGCACAGTCGCAGCATCGGCCCCCAAGAACATTCTGGATCACAATTCAGAGTAGTGATTGCGATCAGGGCCACACGTGGCTGAATGTATTTACAGGAGGACGCCACAGCTGGATCTGGCTGGACTGAGAGCATTTCCCACTGTACATTCTTACAACACCATTTTATTTGTGCTTTATTAAACTTTTATGGCTTTTTTCTGCTAATCTACTTTATGGGAGTGTTTCTTCTTCTTATGACTGCAGTGATACTTCAAGCTACAACTATCAATGTGTAAAATTAGTTTGGAAGGCGCCTGATCATTAAACATTTCACAAGCAAGCAGTCAGACACACCTAACCTGGAGGCCTCTTTTCTTCTCTGAGCCAAACCTACCTTGGACTCAAAGAAAACGGCACACGGAGAGGGGCTGGATCTCCAGCGCCCATTCCTAGGGAGCCTCCTGGGGAGCAGATATGGAGGGAGAAGCCCTGGGTTATGGCACTGTCGTACTCAAGAAAAGTCTATTTGGGTAATGTAAGCACCAGACTTAAGAGATTAAGCAAACCATGAAAAGAAACCACTAACCACAGCTTCTCCAAAACAGAACTAAACTCCCTTTAGTTTGAATTGGAAAAGCAGAAGTGATGATCAGGATTAAAAAAAAAAAAAAAAGACAAAGTATCTGAACACAGGAGAATAATCAAGGGCCACTGTCTCTTCCTGTGTCAGTGGGAGCCTCGCATCTAAGCTGGATTTAGAAGGTTGCTACTTTGGACTGAAAGGTATCCCCAACCCTAGTTTGTAAGCAAGTGGAGCAGAATGCTTCAATGATTTCAAGGTTTAGTGGTGAAGCTCTGCAACTCTCACAACCATTTTAATTGGTGTGAATTTTAAAGTGACTCAATCTGTTGGCTGGAGTATCTAACGGCTTAACCACGGGGTCACGTTGGAAAATTTTTCCAATTGCTTTTGTTTTTCCTACTGAAGATGCATTTGAACGTTCTTGTAGTTTGCCGTTGGCTGGTTCTGATGTTTGGTCCTGAGGAGGCCCAAGTACCCATAGAGGAAGAATCTGAAACCTCAAGCCACTCGAGTGCTGTCTGGGGAGATGGAGACCCCAACCCGAGGGCCACTGACGGACTCAGCAGGGGCGCAGGGCCGCCCGACGCAACGGGCCACGTATTTGCCGCTTACAAAACAACATAAGCACACACCCCCAGGTGTGCACACACGCTCTGTACACATCTGTCCCTGTCAACACCAGCACACACCCCAGGTGTGCACACACGCTCTGTACACGCTCACGTCTGTCCATGCCAACAACAGCACACACCCCGAGGTGTGCACACACGCTCTGTACACATCTGTCCCTGCCAATGCCAGCACACATCCCCAAGGTGTGCACACACATTCCATACGCGCTCACATCTGTCCCTGCCAACGCCAGCATACACCGCCACGGTGTGGACACACGCTCTGTACACACTCACATCCCTCCCTGCCAATATGAGCACACATTCCCAGGGGTGCACACAGGCTCTGCACATACTCATGTCTGTCCCTGCAGCCTGAGTCAAACAGTCACAGAGAGGCAGAGGAGGAGGAAGAAGGATGCGATGGGCACTAAGGCCCTGGGCCGGTTCCGCTCCCTACCTCGGGAGAGACCCCTCATGTGATCCTGCCATCACTCACCCTTCCGCCTCCATCCTCCATCCTCCCACAGGGATCAGGACGACGCCCACTGCACAGAGCTGTGATGAGCATGAACAGAAGATGGCAGGAGCTCACGCCAAGGTGCTGAGCACGGGGCCTACGGAGTGCTTCTTTCTGCTGTGGCTGACATCGTCAAACAAGAGGCTGACACGAGAATGTCACTCGCTGAGAAACTGAAACGTGTGACCTAGGAGCCTGTGAAGGTCTAAGAACAATCCAACAAACCAAACGGTTTTATTTGTTTTCAAACACCATAGCCTGTTTTTTCTTTTTTTTTTTCATGCTCTACCTTGGGTATCATTTAGTTTAATTTCAAAGTAAGTCCAAGAAATACACAAAATCACAGGGCTGAGCATGGAGCATTGTTTCACTTCATGTCCTCCAGCCTTTAGGACACATTAAGGAAAGACATGATTCCAGGATTCCCATTAGAAAGGCTGCCCTGAGGCACCTGCTGGGGCAGCCAAATTGCAGCTGTTGATGCTGCCCCCAAGCTGCTTGGATGAAGCAGAAGATTCCAGAGGTCTCTTCTCTTCTGCCCTCACCCAGGAGAGAAGGTGGGAGGAGAAAGGTGACAGAAGAGAGGAGGAAGGAGGGGGGGAGGGAGGGAGAGAGGAGGGGGAGGGAGGGGGGAGGGAGGGAGAGAGGAGGGGGAGGGAGGGAGGAGGGGCATGTTCCATCCACCAAGGCAGCTGCACTGCAGAGAGACTGGAGGGTGTGTTGCCTCTCAGGACAGCAAGTTCAAGCCGTTTATAATTGTTAGGGACCAGCTGAGGACAGGGCTGTAATTGGAGTTGACAACATTTTATTTTCATAGTTGATATTGGGGACCTAGACCTAAAGCACCGTGCCTCGCCCTTTCGCCAGATGGGCCTATGCTTCTCTATACTTGAGTCTATTTGACTAAATACCCAATACTGACTAGGAATTATGACGTGTAGGATACCCCTTACCACAGTAACGTCAAACTCACGTTCTCAATGCAATTTGCTCAGGGACTGGCTTCTAACTCTGGGTGGGAATGTTAAGCTCAGTCCAGTTCAATTCAATAAGCATTTATCAAGAAATTCCTAGACCAAGAGCTATGTTGGACACTGGGTATGGGGTGATGGGGATACGAAGATGTGGAATTAGAACTCGAGAAGCTCAAATGCTCTCATTTAATTCCCTAATGCAATTACCTAGCTTCAGCCTGATGGCTGTAATGTCTAAATTCACTTTTTCTTCATTCCAGTTCTACATAACAAAGCATCAATAATCACAGAGGAATGATTCTATGTTGGACTATTCAGTGGACAGAGAAGAGCATTCTGACCGGCGTGAGACACTGTCTCCGTTCCCAGGGAGCCTGTGAGGTGGATGCACAGAGTACATGCGTGAAGATTCAGGAGCAGGAGCGTCAGGTGACGGAAGGGGCATGGAGGCAGCACCAGACAGATGCCTGCCGAGGGGCCGCTGCAGCTGGGCTGGCCGGGAAGGTCACGGGAGTGGGCGCAGGCATCTCCCTCCAGCTGCACTTGGTTTTCATAAGGACGCCTGCAGGGAAGGGGATGACACCGAAATGCTGTGGCGCTGAGGGGAGGAGGGGAGGGACACAGGGCCGAGGGCTGGCCACCACCCCTTTCGTCCCTGCCCCTATGAAGGCTGCCAAAATCAGCCCCAATGGGGAGAAGTGAGGTGGGTGAAACAGGTGGACAGACTTGGCTTCCATGGAATTCACAGATTCCAGTCATTAAAATTCCCTTCTGAGTTTTCATCTGGAAAGCTTTGCAAATGTACTTAGGGAGAAGAGGCAGAAGATGAAGCCAACACAGTTGGGCTCAATCCGCCGCCCGTCTCCTTCTCTCTGCATCCAGAACCTGCCCTGAGCCCCTGAGTGCGAGGACCCGGAGCTGCCCAGCTCAAGGGTGCGGCCCCTGACCAGAGGAGGGAGCTGCACAGCGGGGCCCCCAGCACGTGGATGGCAGGATCTGTGCTATCTCAGTCCCAGGGCCCCAAGCAGAGAAGGCCTGGGGCTCCCAGCTGAAGCTTTGCTGTTTCCTCCATCACCAAAGTCGAGAAGCACTGAGTGGGACCAACGCCGGACCTGCCATCTCCTTGGTGGCTGCCGATGTGGCCCTCAGGCTGCAGGTGAGACCGTCTAGGGGAGCCCAGATAGCGGCGAGAATCACAGGCAGGAGTGCTCCAGGGGCCCCAAAACACAAGCGCAGCCTGAAAAACGCACCACCCGCTCAGATCCCCGTCCAGGCTTGTGTGCCACACTCGAGAGGCACACGGTACCAGAACATGGTGCTTTAAGTGGCGTTGTGGAGTGCAGGAACACAAAGTGGGGCCTCGAGTGGCTCAGAAGTCACTCCCACCAGCCCGCAGGGACCCGGGCAGCCCCTCTGGACGTGGCTGGAGCCTCTCCAGGGCAGATTCCAAAGTCCCACAGAGGAGGTGAGCGTCGATCTTGCACTGACATGAGAAAGGCCCCTGACAGATATCCTGAACATGCAGACACACAGCTGGCTGACTCATCTGAAGGGACCTGCTGAGCCACAAGCAAGGGACGGCTGGAGAGAACTCGACTAACACATGAACCCTCCCCAGGCGCCCACCTGGGGTGCCCAGGAGAAAACTACGGAAGCTATGAAGACGGAGGTGTGCACGGGGCTGGGAGAACCCAGGGAGGAGCCGCACTGGGGACCAGGAGGGACGGAGGGCTGGGCCCCACAAGCAAACAAGGGAGGCGCTCGGTGCCCTGAAGATCCCGCTGCACCCACAGCTGCAGGCGTGGCTGGCAGCACGAGCTTGGCTGCAGGGGCCCAGGAGCATGTGTGCCTGGCAGGAGCTGCCCTCCTGGAGCCGCACTACGGGTACCGTCATTTTAGAGGCAGGTACCTGATATCAACGATGACAATCAACCATGCCACCCTGAATTACAGCCGTGTCCTCAGCGGGCCACTATTTATGCTGACAATTACAAAGAGCTTGAACTCGCTGTCCCAAGAGGCAACAAGCCCTTCATTATCACGGCCGCAAGCCTCTGTGCGGCCCTCCTCCCCCGCTGCTTCCCATCGGAGCAACGTGAAGTCCCATGACAGTGACTCAGAGCCAGCCCAGTAGCTTCAGTGCAGGAAAAATCACAAACACTCAAACACATCCTAAACATGGGCAGTTGGTAGGAGCCGATTCCTAAATTAAACCTGTTCAGAAGCTTTCTGGGCTAGCACAGCTCTGATCACAGACTTGCGCTTTCTGCTCCCTGTGAAGGGCGGCCAGGAGGCCGGGCTCTGCCATTCTGCAGGCTCCGCTACGTGGAGTCCGCCCTGTGGCCTCGGTGGCCTGTGCCAGTGTGACCGTCGCCCGCAGTGAACACTCGGCACAGCGCAGCAGGCTTGGGAAAGAACAGAAAGTGATCTCTAAGCCCGCAGAAGACGCTAAGCCATGCACGGCCTCACACGCACTGCGTGTCAATCACGGCCGAAGCAGGAACGAGCTCTTAATAGTTCCAGTAAATGCAAAGGCTGCCCTGGAAAACTGCGTGAACCTTTCTGACTACTCACAGGTGAGGAGCCACTGCCTGAGCCACAAAGGTAAAGAATTAACCTGAAACTGCATATTATAAAACTTATTTTTAAATGACGGCGCTTAATTTAGAAGACTCCCAAAGAATACTGCATTAGAAAGTGACAGAGTGGGCCGGGCGTGGTGGCTCAAGCCTGTAATCCCAGCACTTTGGGAGGCCGAGACGGGCGGATCACGAGGTCAGGAGATCGAGACCATCCTGGCGAACACGGTGAAACCCCGTCTCTACTAAAAAAAAAAACAAAAATAACTAGCCGGGCGAGGTGGCGGGCGCCTGTAGTCCCAGCTACTCGGGAGGCTGAGGCAGGAGAATGGCGTGAACCCGGGAGGCGGAGCCTGCAGTGAGCTGAGATCCGGCCACTGCACTCCAGCCTGGGCGACAGAGCGAGACTCTGTCTCAAAAAAAAAAAAAAAAAAGAAAGAAAGTGACAGAGTGAAACCGTGAGGTCTCTGGAAATTTCACCAAATGTTGTGTCAAAACTGGGAAACAGAAGAACCGCACCTGATGAAACATTTCATTAATCACTCGAGTCCTCCCCACATATGAAGCTATGTAAAAAGTGTTCCCAGAAGGTAAAGTGAGCAGGAGGGCTGTGAACACACAAAGAAAGAGCCACTTCGTCCGCAGACCATGACAAAAGAAATGCTAACGAGTGCCGACGACACGCTGGAGTCCAGGGCTCCGGGCGCAGCTGGGACGGGGACACTCAGGGTCCTACTGTCCAGATGGGAAACCAGGGCGGAAACACCAGGGAGCCTGTCCCAGGGTGCAGAGCCAGTGAACGGTGGTTCATACTGGGCCAATCCCAGCTGCCAGGCTCTGGGGCTCCTGGGGACAGAATCCTGTTGACTTCACTCTGGGGTGCGAGAGGTGGCAGCATCCCCCAAAGGCACCTGGAGAAGTGGTGTTACCCTCCATCCCTCCATCCCTTGTCCCCGGTGTTACCCTCCGTCCCCTGTCCCCGGCGTTACCCTCCTTCCCCTGTCCCCGGCATTACCCTCCATCTCCCTGTCCCCGGCTCTACCCCCCGTTCCCCTGTCCCCGGCTTTACCCTCCGTCCCCTGTCCCCGGTGTTACCCTCCGTCCCGTCCCCGGCGTTACCCTCCACCTCCCTGTCCCCGGCTCTACCCCCTATCCCCCTGTCCCCGGCTTTACCCTCCCTCCCCTGTCCCCGGTGTTACCCTCCGTCCCCTGTCCCCGGCGTTACCCTCCGTCCCCTGTCCCCGGCGTTACCCTACGTCCTCTGTCCCCAGTGTTGCTCACCATCCTCCTCACCTCCAGGCCCCTCTCCCTATCCTCCCTCATTTTCCTGTTCACCCAGAGCACGTCACATGTCTCTTCCCTTTTGAAGAGGCTCAACTGCACCCAGAGGCATTCCAGCCTATTCAGGATGGGGCACACACCCTGGGGAAATGCCAGCACAGGGCCAGAAGGGCCTGAGACCCTCTCACTGTCGCTCAGGAAGAATGGAACAGCCCACAGTCCCGCTGATTGTCAAGAAGGATGAAAACTTCTGTGTCCAAAATGTTCTTTTCACTAGAACTGTTCGGACCATTCGTGAACAATCAGTTAAATACCAGCAAGGGCCATTTATTCTCTGGCTAGTTTTCCACCCACCAGCACCCACACTCCTAGGAATGATCCCTCACGCAGAATCAGCGCCTTGTGCCTTTAGGAAAACCTCTTTCTCTCCAGCTTTGTCCTCCTTCCACAAAAGGTGCCTCTGACTGCCCTCACTCGCCGTACCAGGATTTCACTCAGCTGCGGAGGAAAATCTGCATGGGGCTCAGAGGTGGGTGGTCCCTGCATGGGCAGCAGGTCTCTGACATCCTCCGAGGAGCCTGGCCCAGACCTGCCCCACACGCCAGGACTCTGCCTTCCGGCCCTCGGGCCCCTGAAGCTGCTTTCCCTCCAGGTGTCATGCCCTGGGCAAGAAGGCCGGACAAGGGCCCAGGGCTGCTGTGGGTCGGGAAAGCCTCCTGACACCTCCCTCTCCAGGACCCCCCTTCAGCATCGCAGCATCTGGACCTGTGTCACCAGCCGCTCCGCCGTGCAAGAGAATTGGATTTTCAACTGGGTGTGCTGCTTCCCTAAACAAAGTAGGGTGTTGTTACTGAGGAAAAAGGAAAAAATTGGCATCTTCTTGGCAACCCCGCGACATCCAGCCACTGGTTCTCACCACCACAGAGATGTCCACCCAGGGCAGACAGTGTCTTCAACCAAGCGCCACAGACCCAGAAGTGCAGTAATTAGTACACTTTCACCACAGTCACCCACTCCTTCACCTTTACACCCAAGAAAAACACGTTTGCCAGGCAAATTAGACGTCCAGGAGGTGTAAGGAAACCCCAAGCCTGCTTTAAGCCTCAGACTTTTGAGACCATTGAGGGCCGTGCACACAAGAGCAAGGCTGCACCCGAAAGCTCTGCTCCTGCCGGACGTCATGGACAGACCGCACGGCTCAGCCACATGGACCCTTCCAGGACTTCACGAGAGGGACCTCTGTGGTACACGCAATGACGTACACTTCGTTCAGCCTCGAACAGACCACGCCCTCGTTACAGGGTCGGTGGTCCACCTCCTGCCATCAGCCCCCCCACCTCACCGAGGGTGTGCATCTGCATCTGTAATAACTTTGCCGTTTTACCCGGGTACTAAAATGCAGCATCGGAATGTTTAAAGGTCTTTAAATATCAACCCTCCGGGTGCAGTTCTTGGCAGTTTAATGTGGTCACTCGATGCAGGCCTCACTCACAACTCTGAGGTAGCTCATACCTTTCCTACCTAACCAAGGAAGAAACGGAGGCATGGAAGGTGCAGCTCTTAAGGAGCAGATTAGGATTCAAACCAGTGATCTTCGTCACATGCTGAGCTACCTCTCAGGCTGAGATAACGTTGAAAATTAACCAGGTAGAACAGCATTCCATAAATCATCCAGAAATGGTCCTTGTGGATGGGCCTGTGGTTATTCCCTGAAGAACAAGACCATTCGCCCAAAAATCCACCTGTGTCACACTCAAATGTTTACATATCCAGTCATTTTTAAAATAACCCAATCAAGCATGTTCACAGCCATTTAGAGCCATATAGATTGTCTGCTTTGCTGACAATCAACCCAAGACCTCTGTCGGTAAAGGGCACAATACCAGGTCCAGAGAAGGTGGGACAGAGACACAAACAGGAACCACTCTGTCCCTGGGAGCCTCGCTCTGATGGGCCGGCGAATACATGGCGCAGACGGCGGGGCACAGGCAGATGGCAGGCCAGGAGAAGGGGCTGCACTGCCGGGAGGCAGTGCTTTGAGTTCTAATGGATGGAACACTGCTAACCAGCGAAGGTGGAGAGAGGGCACCCGTCTGAGAGGATGAAGAGGCAGCAAAGCACAGCTGGCCTCAGGGAACCAGAAGCCACAGGGACATCAGGCTGGGTGCTGCTGTCTGCTGGCCACCGGCTGGGGGACTGTACTGGGCCTGGAGGGACATCCCTGACACTCCCCACCGGATGCCAGGGGCACCCCCAGCCCCAGGTGAGAACCACGGATCCCATGGCGAATGAGGACAGCCTGTGGGAAGTGGGGCTGGGACAGCTCTGCACAGCTTAATAGGAAAGTTGGGTTCTATTTTGTGGGGTTTTGGTCACGCCAATGGCCGGTCAGGGCTGTCCGTCAGGAAGTGATTTGAGGACAGATTAGAGAAGGGGCTGCCAAGGCCAGCAGGGCATTCGCTGCCTGGGTCCAAGGAAAAGGAAATAAAGGCTGGCGATGTGACAGTGGGCGGGGAGCACAGAGAGAAGGAACAGGTGGAGACACAGGGCTGGCCCCACACAGGGCCATGAGCAGCTACCCGGGGGTCTTCCTATTAATTCTCCTCAGGGCCCCAAGAGGTGGCTGTGAGGATCCCTCTCCTGAGGACAGAACTGCTCCAGAGCCACACAGCGAGGATCCACAGAACCAAGATACGGGCCAGCTCCAAAGTGGCCGATCTTGACATCTCACCCGTGGTCCTGGGGCAGGGATCAGAGCCCCTGGACACACAGACCCTCCCAGGAACTGCAGGAAGGGGAAGCAGACGCCCCAGACCAGCGGCAGGACCCAGGGTTTCTGCCCTCCAGGGCACACTGGGACCAGCCACTGAACAGGTGGACACACGGTGCTTTAACCCGCACTGGGGGAAGGAGCCCTAGCTCTCAGGGTAGAGACTGCAGCTCGATTGGGCCGGCCTCCCTGCTGGGCACAGCCTGAGCCACACAGGATGCTGAGGTGCCCCAACGCTGGGGTGCTCAGAGCCACTCAGCTGAGATCGTGGTGCTTTCTGTAACCACCCTCGTTTCTTTATGGTATAGATCTGGACTCCATCCTTTGCAATGTGTGGGGTTCTAGGAAGAGGCCGGCCAGCCAGGGAAGTGTCCTGGGCTCTGTCCCAGTGACGACAAACTTGGCTCCCCACAAGGGCGGCCTGTTCCCCACAGTGACCCCCGGGGACCAGGCCTGCACCCACCTTGCTGAAGATAATTCACTTCTCATCCGTGAAAGAATAAAGTTGGACTAACTCATCTCCACACTCACTTCCAACTTGAACAACTTGTGTTAGGAAATCAAAGACAAGGACTCTGACCACGTCACAAACCAGGAAGCAAAACCCGAGACTAAGGAACGAGGCCACCTTCGCAGTTCCGAGCTTTACTAGGTGTTTTTCTTTTCTGGTCTGTTTTTCTCTTTTGGTTTAAATAATTAAAGATCCTCGTTGACAAGTAAAAAAAATTTCTCTATGAAACTAAAAGAAGTGGTTCTAATTAAACATTTAAACATTCTTCCATATACTTTTAAAACAGTTGTAATTATAGCTCTACTTACTGTTAAGTACTTTAACTAAATGAAAGGTTAATTATACAGATTGGCAATTATAAAAAATAAGGTAACATATTCATGGCATCATGAATAATTAATAAGAACTCTTTTATTTCATTCAGACCAGGGATTCTGTGCTAATAGGCTCTCAGCTGTCTTGAAATAATGCTGAAATTTTAAAATTACTTTTGTACTTAAACGTGTCCTCAAAGTGAAGCACAGAGGCTAACATCCATCGTGGTGCCCAGCAGAGTGACCCGCCCTACTATGGCCGACACCCTGATTCCCGAGGGCTGCATCCCGGGGCCGTGCTAGTGCAGAGAACGTTCAGGAAACCGACCAGGTGGCAGGAGGGGGTCTTGTCCTCAAGGAACCTCATGTGTCTTGCTAGAGGGACACACAGCGAGAGAATGAAACCGGCAGCCAAGGAATCCAGACAGCGATGCCCAGGCCTTGCCATGCTTACCCCCTGGCTGGCACCTCCCTGAGACCCGTCTGGCACAGGCAGCGGCAGGGTCCGGCCCTTGGAGCGCAGGGATGGCAGAGCAGGGCCATCAAAGCGGGTGGCATGCCGACAGCGGCTTTTCCGCAAGAACTCCTGGCTCTCAGGGAGCTGAGGGCTCCTCAATGGGAAGTTCTGGCTGAGCTCCAGGGGAAACCGGGTGGGAGGCCCGTCTCCTCTGCCCGCATCTCCTCTGCCCCAACCCTGGAAGAGGGTCAGATATCAATGCTAACTCTTGTGCTGACTCAATTAATTCAAACAATTCAAAAAACAAACTTGCTTTAAGTATTAATTTCCTAAAAAGAACTAACATGAATTCAAATAATTCACATAATTAAAATGATTGTAATTGTTAATTTAATTAAAACATCTCCGTTTTCACAGCATCATGTGCCTTGGTACTTTCTCCTTATTGCGTTTCCCATCTTCCAGGGAGGTTTCTTTCCACCCAGGGCAGCAGCGACTCTGGTTCCCAGGCTTCTGTCAGCCCCCGGGGGGCTTTCAGTTCTGCAGCGGTCTCCATCCTCATTAATCTGCATAAGAACATCCGTCCGCAGGGATGTCCTGTGGCCCCGTGGCCACATCTGACGTGCAGCTAAATGCTGGGTGTGTGGCCTGGCGACAGCAGATGACGAAACTGTGGGCAGGGTAGCACCTCTGGGCGCCAACACTCTTAACGTGTTTTTCACAAGACCATTCTTTAATGGGTGAACCCTGACAAGAAACACTAAAGATTGTTTTTAACTATTTTTATATCGAGACAAATCTTTATCAAACATTCACTCAACGCTAAATGTCACTTCTCCAGCCAACTCCTTTAAGAATACCTAAAACTTAAGACTGGAATGATGCTTTCAAACACATACTCTACTCATGCATCCCCGGGAGCAGAGAGCAGCTTAATGTTTTCACGATACACAGGCATGAAGTTTGGCGAAGGCATTTTAATATTTTTACCTGAATATTTTAATAAAATCAAAAGATCATTTTCACTCTAATACTCTACTTAGAATGTAATTTTCCATTAAATAAACAATGTTCAGTAATCCACATGCTGATAAACTTTTGAAAACTTTAGAAAGTATTAAGTGTAATCAAAGATTACTTTTAATTTTCTAGCTGGCAAGAGCCTGTGTCAGGGAACAGAGTTGAGATTGAAGAGATAAAAGCACGATTATTTTCTTAAAGAAAAGCGAAATGCATAAAAGAGACCACGTGATTCTATAAAGCAACACAGAATCCGTTTTCAGAAAAGGCAAACATGGACCACAAAACATCAGTGTTGCCCGTGATGAGAGAAACAGTTAAAAGGAAGAATTCACGGTGGCCCAGCATAGATCAGGTGTGGGAGGGCAGAGAGGTGATGAAATGATCCTTCTTCTAACTTCCCAGAAATGCACAAACGGCCACCACTGTAACTGAAGACCATGCAGGCACCAGTGTGAACTCAGACTCCATGGCCAGCACCGTAACTGGAGACCACGCAGGCACCGGTGTGAACTCAGACCCCACGGCCCCAACCGTTAACTGGAGACCACGCGGGCACCAGTGTGAACTCAGACCCCACGGCCCCAATCGTTAACTGGAGACCACGTGGGCACCAGTGTGAACTCAGACCCCACGGCCCCAACCGTTAACTGGAGACCACACAGGCACCGATGTGAACTCAGACCCCACGGCCCACACCGTGACTGGAGACCACACAGGCACCAGTGTGAACTCAGACCCCACAGCCCCAACCATAACTGGAGACCACACAGGCACCAGTGTGAACTCAGACCCCACGGCCCCAACCGTAACTGGAGACCACACGGGCACCGGTGTGAACTCAGACCCCACAGCTCCAACCATAACTGGAGACCACACGGGCACCGGTGTGAACTCAGACCCCACGGCCCGCACCGTAACTGGAGACCACACGGGCACCGCTGTGAACTCAGACCCCACAGCCCCAACCATAACTGGAGACCACGCGGGCACCGCTGTGAACTCAGACCCCACGGCCCCAACCGTTAACTGGAGACCACACAGGCACCGATGTGAACTCAGACCCCACGGCCCACACCGTGACTGGAGACCACGCAGGCACCAGTGTGAACTCAGACCCCACAGCCCCAACCGTAACTGGAGACCACACGGGCACCGGTGTGAACTCAGACCCCACAGCTCCAACCATAACTGGAGACCACACGGGCACCAGTGTGAACTCAGACCCCACGGCCCGCACCGTAACTGGAGACCACACGGGCACCGCTGTGAACTCAGACCCCACAGCCCCAACCGTAACTGGAGACCACACGGGCACCAGTGTGAACTCAGACCCCACAGCCCCAACCATAACTGGAGACCACGCGGGCACCGGTGTGAACTCAGACCTGATGGCACCTGCCTGGGCTGTTCCAGCCACCACCAGAACCTGTTCTGCAGCTGAACTGGAAGCTGATTCTGGAAGGAACTGAGGAGCCTGAGGACGAGATCCTTCTACCTCAACAGGGATCAATTTTTTAATGATTTCTTTCTTTTAGAAAACTGTTAATAAAACACTTTGTTCTAAAATGACCAGGATTTTAGCAGCCTCTACATTCCTTCATGTCAATCAAAGCTTAGGCACATGGGTTACTTCACTGTTTGCGACACCCTTTTCAAATAAAACCCGGGGCCGCCTGTATACCCAAGAGCCTGGGCACTGAACATTCAGAGAAAACGTCCAGGGCGAGAGCGTTGACGTCCCAGCGGTGCGGTCGAGTTGATGGGGGGAGTTCCAGCCACAGGTGGCCACGCCTCCCCTGCCTCCGGCCAGTGCCCACTGCTCACACACTCCTTCCTCAGCCCATCCCGAGCCACAGGGCCCTTGCGTAACCAAGGCCACTGCAGCACCTCCAGGAACAAACCGGTCACAGGTGGACTGCTCTCTACGCAGGGTATAAAGATTGGTTTTAAAACTGCTCAGCTCTGGAACTTATCCCAGTAACAGGCTAGATTAAGAAAACTGACAAAAACAGTACGAAGAAAAACTCACTCTACCCACTGAGGCAAGAGAAATGCACACGGCCTCTGAAATAACTGCAGAGGAGCTTTCCTGGGTTAGGTACGCGGTGGGGTGACCCTACCCCATAGTGGGGAGACGGCACATGGTGGGAACCGAGGAACATCTCTGAATAAATGCGGGAAAATGCACTCAACTCCCAAACAGAGAGAGAAACTGCTTTTTTCCTTAAAAGCTTCTCTCTTTTATTCTCAGAAAGACTCTCTTTGGTGTCTTGACTGCTGAAGGGACAAGCCTGTCGTCCCCCTCCAGCAGGCTGGCCGCCTTCCAGAAAGCAGCCCTGGACAGTCTCCAGATCCGACGGCCCTCAGGTCCACCTTGCCTACTGATGATCCTGCATTACAAAACCTGATCATCAGAAAGAGCCTCCCAGTCCGCAGCTCACAAGTGGCACTTTATTCAGGGAAACGCTAATAAAAACCTGGGGCTCTGCGTAAACGCTGTCCCCTAGATACCGAGGCTCCACACAGACGGCACACAGGGAGACAGGCCTCACCCGCTCCTGGCGCCCCAAGTCTCTCCTGACATTTTATTAGCTGAGTTTTGTGGCGGTTTGTTACTTTTAACCTGCCTGTCCAAGGCAGCTGCACTAAACTACTTGTCCAGGGCAGATCCACTCACAAAGACCATCAGCTCAGAGTTGGAAGCAGCACTGGAGAATGAGGCGGTTTCAGGGCACTACACTTCCCTGCCCTCCTTTCCAGGGATGCCAAGTAAGTTTCTGCCGTGGCTGATGATGTCAGTACTACACGAACATTAGTTGAACGGCAGGCCACCAATTAATACTTAATGAACAATGTCCTTAAGAGCGAAACCCCATCTCTACCAAAAATACAAAAAATTAGCTGGGTGTGGTGGTGAGTGCCTATAATCTCAGCTACTGGGGGGCTGAGGCAGGAGAATTGTTTGAACCCAGGAGGCAGAGATTGCAGTGAGCTGAGATTGCACCATTGCACTCCAGCCTGGGCAACAAGAGCGAGACTCCATCTCAAAAAAAAAGAAAGAAAGAAAGAAAGAAAGAAAGAAATGACTCTAATGATTCTAATGACACTGTCAACATCTTCAGTTCTTCCCAAGGGTAGCGTAAAGTTATCACACACAAAGTAAAGCCAATTAGACCAACATTCTGTCCTCACCGATCCATACCTAAATCCTTATTTCAAACTGGCCCCCAATTTTTCTGAATTTAAGAAGACTGAGAGGAATAACCACGAACAAGCAAGGTTTATGCAGACGTCCGTCTTCCCAACTCTCGCTCAGGAACTCACCCCAAACTCCTCCTGTGGAATCAGTCTGGGTAACAGTCCCTGGTGGTCACACAAGAACAGAGGGTTCCACGAACCCACAACAGACCCCACCCTCCAGCCCCAGGCAGAGGAGGGAGGCGGACGGTCACAAAAGCCGGAAAAGCATGGAACTGTGATTCTTCTGACTTAATGTAGGCGATTGGGCCAAAAAACAAGGCACATCCACCTGTGAATGGGGTGAGCTCCCAGCTGGCTGCGCAGAGGCTGTAGATATGAAGGAACTCACTTCCCTGCACACTGAAGTCCATCAGCATCTCCACATCAGCCGCACCGGGGCTCTGCTCGCCCCTCACAGACTAGGATGACAGTGGCCACATCTGGACAGAATGTCAAGGATGGATGGACAGACATCCTGGACAGACACTGTACAGAGACCGGGGCTGGGCAGGGGGAAGCAGCACAGCCTTGGGGCCAGCAGGGGCGAGGCCGGGAAGCCGGGTCTCTGGGCTGCTGGGGGCCCCACAGGGGCCTGGGTGAAGGCCTGCATCTCCTCATCCAACAGAAGCAGGAGCAGCCACCCAGTGTGGGCTGCAGCTGCGGTGACGTGGCCAGTGGGACACAGCAGGAGGCCGTGGCTAGTCCTGCTCCCAGCCCGGGAGGAGGGGCCCAGCTGCGGGCACTGCCCCAGAAGCCAGCATCCTGAGCCCCCAGGGAAGGCAGGAAATTGCCCCAGGGCACTGGGCGCTCAGGCTGGAGGTGGCGAGACCTCAAAGCCCTGCAGTCGGGGAGGCGAGGGCAAAGGTGGCCAAACCGCAGCTCAGTGAAGGGCTTTGTCAGGAAAGGCCCCCAGAGGCTGCCTCACCAGCCCGGAGTAAGTTACTTCCGGCCCAGAGGCTCAACAGGGCCCTCGGCGGTGACGCTTAACCTTGTCCTCCGACAGAGGACCATCGAGACAGAGTCACTCAAACCTCTGCCAAGCTCTGCACCCAAGTGAAGGTGTTACCACAGACGCTGAGGCAGGCAGTGCTCATCTCAACTCTGTACAAGTGGTTTCTTTAGCCAGTTCTCCAAATTCTTAATGACAAACCACACTAAACGTGTGTTTTCAGCAACACCTATGCTCACAGCTATGTATAAAATAACTATCACAAGGAAAACTAGGTGGTGAACCCAAGAGGAGGAAATCCAAACGACGAGTCGAGAGAACACCAACGGACGGTTGGCTCTTCCCGGCTGAACCCAAGAGCGCTTGTCCGGGCTCACTTCCGTTCTAATTTCCAGATTTATATTGACTTTCCCACAATTTCATTATGAAAATGTTCTAACATATTTAAAAAGTGGAAGAACAGTACAACGAGTGGTCAAGTTTTCTCCACGTGGAGCTCCAACAACTGCTAACATTTTGTTAGATTTGCTTTCTCACTCTCTCTGTAGATCAGACAGAGAGACAGATTTGTTTCTCCTCTGGAGCCACTTGAAGGTGAGAGGCTCCCGAGTCCTCAGGCACACACTCCCTAGGAACAAGGGCCCCTCTGCAGCCGCAGTACCATCATCGACAGACAAGAACGATTTCAGAGCATCGCTGTCCAGGTTATGTTCAGGTAGCACAATTGTCCCGAAAACGTCTTTTATATCCGGGCCACACACTGCGCCGAGTGACTCTCCTTCCCCGTCTTCGTCAGGGACAGCCTCGCACCCCTTGTATCTGTGATCTTCACTTTTCGAGAGTCCGGGGCCATTGTCCTGCAGAATATCCCCTACCCAAAGGCATCTGTTTCTCGGGCCATCATTAAATTCCCTACTATGCACCTCCATTCCCTGTAAACAGGAAGTTTCAGTCTCGAGCGCGACCACCTTCTGTCAAACGCTTCTCGGCAGCTTCCGGGTGAGGCTGCTGGTTCACGAGGGGCGCGAGCTCCTACTCCTGGTCACTGACGGCGTGGCCACGACCAGCACCGCACCGAATCAGAAACGTCTGGAGGGGCCGCGGGCAGCCGAGACACCTGGAGGTGTGAACGGCACAGGCGTGGGGCAAGAACAAGGTCAAATCATAATGGAACGTCTGATTCCAGACAGTCCCACCTGGGTAAGATGGTGACATCTCCCTAGCAAGTATCTGAAGCCAGAATTTCATTTCCCACAATTTCATTATGAAAATGTTCTAACATATTTAAAAAGTGGAAGAACAGTACAACGACAGAAAATTCACGACCTGCCTTCGTTCACCCAGGCTGCTCTCACAACACACCACAGGCTGAGCAGGGGCTGGTGAACGACACAAGTTCATTTCTCACAGCTCTTAGTCTCAGTCTCAGGCTGGGAAGTCCATAGTCAAGGCCTGACAGGTTTGCCTGGTGCGGGTTTCCTGGTTCATAGACGGCGCCTTCTCACTGGGTCCGCACACTGTGGAAGGAGCGAGGGAGCTCTCTGTAGTCCCTTTTTTGAGGGCACAAATCCCATTGATGAGACCCTCACGACCTCCTCACCGCCCAAAGCTCCCCCTCCTAGCACCATCTCCTCGCGGGTGAGGATTCATTTAATTTTTTTAAAGGCGTTTTTGCTTCTACAAAGTCTCAAGATAAAATCAAAAGGAAGAGGTCTGAGTCAATCCACACAGTTCTCCCAAAAGAGCAAGCGATCAACTGCCACCACTGTTTATCCAAGACCCGCTGGGTGCCCCGGTCTGCATGACTGATTCTAAATCACCATCCTCTCCTCTGCCACTCAGAGGTCAGAGTCAGTCCAGGGCTTAACACCAAGGCAGAGCTGACTGAGAGACACCAGCTAATCCAGTAAGACAAGCTAAGACTCCTGCCCAAGGCCTAATCCCTCCCCCAGGGAAACGTGGAAGGGCCAGACACCTGGCAGCCATTCTTTCCAGCTCTAAAGCCCCAGAGACACAGCCCCGCCAGGTGTGTGCCTCGGGCAATGCACGGTAATGCCAGCTGGGCACCGAGTCTGAGAACAAGTTCTCAAGTAAAAATGAAAACAAGACTGCTGAGAAAAGTTCATGCTTAATCACCTGTGTGCTAAACTCTAAATGCAATGTTATTTCAGAGCCAGGTGGAAGTAATTCCTTAAAAATATATATGAACAGTGACTAGCAACCAGGGTGATAAGTACTCAATATGTGTTTGATGAATAAATGAATTTTTAAAATTTATGAAAAGAACACGCTCTATTTAGGAGAATTCTATTTAATTGGATGTCCTAACTATACAGTGGCTCCTTCGTGCTGACAGCAGAGTTTGTTTCAGTTAACTCAAAAAATGGCAAGTCACTCTAACAGGAAACCAAAAGGCTTTGCAGAGAGTCAAATTACGGTGCCAATTCAACTGTGCGTGGCAATTTCACCTTAATATTTAAATTCTCGAAGCACCATACTCAGAAAACAAGACATAACATACATAAATGAATCGCCTGAAGCACCATCATCTAGAATTTGATAAAGTTTGTGAGTTTCAAGAAAAGGGCTGACGCGGCCAAGAAGTTCCTTTCCCTCTCCCCTTACCTCCCATTTTGGTGACCAGCTTAATGCAGAGAAATTCCTGTTTCAGGTTTGCAGACACTGGAGCAATCCTAGTATCTATTCCCCCAAGACACCAACAGGCTGAAGTCTGCAGGGTGCACATATTGAAAATCACAGGAGCACTGGGGTGGCGGAAAGAGGTGCCCGTGAAGACGTCATCCTTTCCAAGACCGGCTCTGATTCTGCCTCTGGGCCCTTTTGCAAAAAGCCATTTCTACAAATTCACAGGCACCAGGAGGAAACACACAAAAGACCCCACTGCCCTCCTGGCTTCCCAGAAGGCCTCAGAGGGACGAGACACAGAGCCTGCGTGCAATCCTGGACCCTCCTCCCTGCATTCAGTTTGACGCGTGTCACTTGTTTGACTGACGGAGGTCCCACAATGGGCACAAGGAGACCCCTCAGGTCAAGAGGGTGCTGCCCGGCTCATGGTCCACACATGGGGACCTGTCAGGTCAGGATGCCCGGCTCATGGTCCACACATGGGGATGCGTCAGGTCGGGAGGGTGCTGCCCGGCTCACGGTCCACACACGGGCACCCGTCAGGTCAGGAGGGTGCGGCCCAACTCTCAGTATCAGCCGCACATGCACATTCTCCACTGAAGCCACTGCATGAAGCCACTGCATGAAGCCACGCTGGAAGCACTTTCTGGCAAGCTCGTGTCCAAGGTCATTAAACGCATGGCAAGCTCGCCTTGGAGGCATTGTACTTTGCTTATGACAATGAAGCATTCTCATTGCACTGAATAGAGCACACTTTCTTGTTCAGTGCCTCTTTGAAATAGGCATTCTGTGCCCATTTTACAGATTACATCAAGGCTCTAATACATGTAGACCCTTGTCTCAGGTACACACAAAGCAGCGGCATCACTAGAACGTGTTTTGGACCACGGGAGGAAGCCAAATCGCAGCATTATCCATTGATGCTGCTTAAAGTGTATTTCCAAATGTGTCTCCCGAGCCCAGCCTGTGTTCACAGCTTCCGCTGACCACACGGCATCTGCTGGGCACTCTGTGCACTTTCTCCCACACCCGCCACGCCTGTGGGCCTGTGCCTGTCCCTCCAGGCGTCCGCACCTACCACGTGGCTAACGCACACCTCCCACAGGCGGCAAGTGCCTGAACATCCCCACAGCTGGAGGGGCTCCGGGTAGGTTCTACAGAACCCACAGACAGGCATGGCCGCCCCGCCCACGGCCACCAGAGGCTTTGCTTTGTCTCTAGAGGTGCCCTTCGATGGGGCGACACAGCAGATGGCCCAGTGTTAGATAATTAAGACTCAGGAAATCACGGCAGCCTTACCTTTAGAACTCACCTCTCTCCCCAGCACTACATTGCGAAGGGTGGCTCGCCAGAGCTGGGGAAGAGATGCCCAAGGCTCCCTCCCGCCCTGACAGCCTCGGACACTGCTCCCCTCTGTTGGTTTCTCACCGCACCTCAATAAACTGAGCTCACAGCAAGAGGCGGGCATGACCTGAGTAGAAACACACAGCAGACCACCCATGTGGACACGACGGAGGACAAGCGTGTGCGCGGGGACGAGGGTGCACGCCGGGAAGAGGGTGCACACCAGGAAGAGGTTGCACAGGCCCTGAAAACCTGGTGGCAGCAAGGCCGGTCAAGGCTGAACTCCAACAGAGGCAGCAGCAACAGTGTTGGGCAAGCCACAGAGAAAGCACCACCCAGAGGGGCTGCATGAACCAGCAGCGACCCCAACCCAACGTGTTCATCAGACTGGGCACACGCACATGCTGTGGACACATGTGAATATGTTCCAATTAACGTGATGCTACCTAATAATCAACAATGTTAACCCCACGACTTCATTACATGGCATCCGGCACATTGAGACTTTTTATTCTGTCTCTCTTCCTATACAAAGAAGTGGAAGGCCGGGCGCGGTGGCTCAAGCCTGTAATCCCAGCACTTTGGGAGGCCGAGACGGGCGGATCACGAGGTCAGGAGATCGAGACCATCCTGGCTAACACGGTGAAACCCCGTCTCTACTAAAAATACAAAAACTAGCCGGGCGAGGTGGCGGGCGCCTGTAGTCCCAGCTACTCGGGAGGCTGAGGCAGGAGAATGGCGTAAACCCGGGAGGCGGAGCTTGCAGTGAGCTGAGATCTGGCCACTGCACTCCAGTCTGGGTGACAGAGCGAGACTCCGCCTCAAAAAAAAAAAAAAAAAAAAAAAAAAAAGAAGTGGAAAATAGGTCCGAGATCATTCACAACAAATTATTGCTAGTTGCCAAAAAAAAAAAATCCTACCCTCACCTTGGAGGATCTCAAGGCAACAGCCCGTTCTTTGAGGTCATGGCTTGGGACGCTCTCCAGACCCCTAGGTGGGTCTGCAACTTCAGGGAATCCCCAAATGGGCAGTTTTGGGGCCAGTACGGATGCCAGCCATACATCCAGGCAGGTCTCGGCAGGTTGCTCCGTGACCTTGGCTGGGTCACCAACCTGTTCCTGCACTCAGACCCTGCCAGGAACGAGGGCACCGGCCCGCACGTCTCTGCTCCCAAGGCTACATCCCCTATGTTCCGCTGCACTACATTCCATGCCTTAGATCCCAGGCACCTTAAAGCTGACGTTTCCCCACCAGCCCTCATGAAGATGATACTCAGATAACATCCCTCCTCTCCCACCTGGTCAGTATCCAGGGAGAAAGGAAGCCAGGTCTCAGCTTGATTTTCTGCCAGTCCATCGAAAAAACAGCTGGCCAGCAGCACTGGTGCACAGCACTGCCAGGTTACCCGTGAGGAAAACAAAGGAAAACGAGATGTACTCAAGTCAGCTGCGGCAAGTGCTTCTCCATCCCTGCTCCAACAAGGAAAGACAGGAGGCCGGGAGTGTGGCTCACACCTCTTGTCCGTCCTTGTTGGGGCAGGGGTACAGAAGCATTTGGGGAGACTGAGGCAGGAGAAATGCTTGAATTCGAGACCAGTCTGGGCAACATAGCAAGACCCCATCTCTACAAAAAAAATACAAAAATTAGCCAGGTGTGGTATCATGCCTGTAGTCCCAGATACTCAGGGGGCTGAGGTGAGAGGATCACCTGAGCCCAGGAGGCGGAGGTTGCAGGGAGCCAAGATTACACCACTGCACACCAGTCTGGGCAACAGTGTGAGACCCTGTATCAAAAAATAATAACAATAATAATAAATAAGAAATACAGGAGCCCACTAATAATTCCAAATAGCGCTAGTTACTAATTTGAAATCTTTTCCAGATATGGTGAAGGAAGTCATTTTTCTTCCTACACCCATTCTAAGGAAACGTTTTTATTTTTCTGCTATACAATTTGGTAACCTTCGATTTCAGATCCTGGCCTCTTTAAGCAGGACTTGCTGGAGTGCCAGCAAAGCAGCGCTCTGAAACCTCAGCATCCTCAGACCCACCTGAAGGGCAGGTGAAGGATGCTGGGCCTCTGTCTCCAAAAGTCACACTGGGGTGGGGCAGGTCTGGGGTGGGGCAGGGTTTGCACTTCTAATGCATTCCAGTCTAAGGCCACACCACCCTAAACACGCCCATCTCATCTAATGCATACCAGAGGGAGAAGCCACGTGGGGCAGGTCACAGAGCAAGTGTCCAGGCACCAGGTCACCACGTGTCTATTTAAATGCAAACCAGTCAAGCAGCTTAAGTCAAACAGGTTCACCCTCCTAACACACTGGCCAACACAGCCAGTGATAAATATCACTGCTGTTAGACCTTCTGCTCACTGACGACCAGAGCAATGGCCTGAAACATCAAAGCTGAAGGGTGTGTGTCACGGTCAGGGCTCTGCACACCCCCATCCCAGGCCATCGCACACGGGTGCCTTCACCGGCACTGGGGTCACACAGACCAGCCCCACGCTCACACTTACTGGGACGCAAACAACCTTTCAGCCCTTCACGCGTCTGTACCCTATAGCCGTGTTCAAGGGAGGCTAATTTAAGAAAGAAATGTAATACGGACATCTGTGAACTCTTCCTCCATATCCACTGAGTGGCCCTCCAGAAAGAGAAATATTAAAGAGAAAAAGAAGATTTAAGAATCAAACACAGGGCCTGGTGCAGTGGCCCACGCCTGTAATCTCAGCACTTTGGGAGTCCAAGGCGGGCAGATCACCTGGGGCCAACAGTTTAAGACCAGCCAACCAACATTGCAAAATCCTGTCTCTACTAAAAATACAAAAATCAGCCAGGCATGGTGGCACATGCCTGTAATCCCAGCTACTTGGGGGGCTGAGGCAAGAGTATTGCTCGAACTGGGAGGCAGAGGTTGCAGTGACTGGAGGTTGCAGTGAGCCAAGATCGTGCCACTGCACTCCAACCGGAATGACAAAGCAAGACTCCGTCTCAAAAAAAAAAAAACAAAAACAGGCCAGGCATGGTGGCTCACACCTGTAATCCCAGCACTTTGGGAGGCCGAGGCAGGCAGATCACGAGGTCAAGAGATCGAGACCATCCTGGTTAACACAGTGAAACCCCGTCTCTACTAAAAACACAAAAAAAATTAGCCGGGCGTGGTGCGGGCACCTGTAGTCCCAGCTACTCGGGAGGCTGAGGCAGGAGAATGGCGTGAACCCAGGAGGCGGAGCTTTCAGTGAGCCTGGATGGCGCCACTGCACTCCAGCCTGGGCGACAGAGAGAGACTCCATCTCAAAAACAAAAACAAAACAAAACAAAACACAGAAGCTTGTGGAACAAGCCCTTGCCCCACTCCATGTCAGCTGTGCTGTACCACCCAGGAGCATGCCAAGCTCAGAGTCGTCCACCTGCCTTGCGTAAACAATGTCACTACTCGAATCACAGAGGCTGAGATTCCCTAGCCCTCGCCATGTGCATGTCACTCACAAGCAGGCACGGGGACCCCCACAATGCACAGGGAATCCCTCTGGCCATCTGATGACCATCCATTGATAAATAAAAAGCATTAATTCCAGCTGAGTTACAGAGTTGCACACATCAATACTTGTTACTGTTCACAAATGTTCCACTTGAGGGTGGAGTGACGTTACAGAATTGGGAAGAACTTCACAGACGTACGAGGGGTGCATTTAAGGAAAAAGTGTAAGGAAGAAGTGAGAAAAAGGAATATCCTAACCTCTGTCTTTTCATCACCCTCTAAATCCTACGATTCCAGTTCTGTTCATTCTGCAGCGAAAAATAACAAGTGATTCACATTCAGACACAAGGTGGCTTAGGAAGCTGTGGCTGTTTTAAAAAGATGAAACTATCTAGAAGATCAGGATTCCATGAGCGTATTTCTTACTTAAAAAGAGAAGACACTGGGAGTTACACATCAGCTTGCCAAGGCTGTCCCGAAGTCCAGGAGCCCCTCAGGAGAACAGAGAATGTGCAGCCTCCACGGACCAAGGCAGGTGGCTGGGCTCAAGAGTGGGGACGGGGAGGCTGCAGGAGGCTTGCAGAGGGAGCTATACCGCCAGCCTCTCGCAGAAATTCCTAATTAAACCCTGACAGCAACTCTGTTTAGTGAATTGTCTCCTGGTCACTAAGAAAAGTGAAGCTGTTGAAAGCCTACAGCCAACCTCTGGATAATAGCTGAGATGTATTTTAGAGAAGGAAATGATCCTGTCATAATCCCAGACCTGCCCACAGCTGCAGGCGCGTCCTGGGAGTGCGGCTTCTTGCTCTGTCAGCACCACGGCCCACCGTAGAGCCACACGGGTTCTGCCCGACGTTCCCACTTCAGGGAGTCTGGCAGGTGCAGCTGAAACGCCCGGGGGGCAACCCCCACCCCCACTTCTCAAAAGTACATGCAGAGGCAGACAGAATCAAACACGGCCCCCAAGCCTCAGACGTACGGTTCAGCAACACGGCCCACCATAGAGCCACATGGGCTCTGCCCGACGCCCCCAATTCACAGAGTCTGGGCAGGTCCAGCTGAAACAGCACCTGGGGGGCAACCCCCAACCCCACTTCTCCAAAGTACATGCAGAGGCAGACAGAATAAAACCCGGGCCCCGAGCCTCAGACATCAAGTTTGGCATGGGCATCTGCGAAACAAGAACAAAAGTCGCATGGGAAAGTGAGCACAAAAATGAAAAAAATAACAGAAGTACAGTGAAGATGGATGAGATGGGGAGGATCGCAGGGAAGTTGAGAAAGGGACTGAGGGCCTGAAGGGGCACATAAGGGCTGGACATTCCCGACAAGGTAACAAAAACACCTCTGGATGAGGTGGGACATCATCTTCATTATGGAAATAAAGGGGAAAGCCTGAAAACATCAGTTTCCTACCATGAAGAAAAATCAAACTGGCTTCAGACTTCTCCTCTACAACACTGGATTCCAAAAGATGAGGCTGTGGCATCCGTGGGGTCTTGAGGGAGAGCTGGCACAAACGTCCCAGAGCTGCCGTCTCCAGAAGCAGCTGAAACAGCCTCAGATCCAGCAAACTCTTGTCTTGAAATGTCTATGAGAGTACACCCCCTCATCAAAGGGGCGCAGGGCTGCAGGGGGTGTGGTGTAAGGCGATTTAGAAATCCTACTCCGTGCAGACCCTAAACTTGGGAGGCTGCTGGTCCCACCCTGGGAGGACCTCAGCCAGTGGGAAGCCCTGTGCCTCCTCTCTGCTCTATCTCTAATGGCAAGAAACATTTTACTCACAAAATTATGTTATTTCCAATTTGTTAAATTGTATATATTAAGTCCATAAAGAGACCAAAAAAATGTATAAAAACATTGATGACTTGATGGTGGTATTATAACTAATTTTTAAACAAAACATGTTGTCTAAATTTTCCAGAATGAAAAAGTATTCTTTTTAACAAGAAAGGTGCTTTTAAAGTCACCATAAACAATTATATATCTATCCTATGAACGTGGTCTTAAAATAAAAAGTGAACAGCAAAAACAGCAGAAGGAAGTGCATGAATATGTTGATAACGTTTATCTCTGAATGGGGGGTCTGTTTTGCTTCCATTTCCCTATGTTTGAAGTGTCACCTCTGTAATGTAATAATAGAGCAAACACAATAGTTGAGGAAACACTGCTGCCCACTAGAACATAAACCAAGTCTCCTGCAAAATGCTGCGACCCCAACCTCTGATTTTATCTTTTAAATCAGCTAGGTTTTCTCCCCTAAAAAGAAGCATATTGTAGCATTACTCTTTAAAGTTAGGTGACTTAACAGGCACACAGACTTAAACACCTTCTGGAAAAGGTGACATGTAAAGCTTAACTAAGATTTGTTTTGTTCTGAGAAGAGCAGGGGCATGTTCTCAGGTGAGGGGCCTCCAGGAAACACTGGCTGTGTCCCATGGGCCCTCACCTGGAGAAACAAGCGCTCGACGCCTCCACCCTCCACCCGGACTCAGCAGGAAAGGGGTGCAGAGCTGAAGACAGACTCGTCTATAAAAACCCCAAGGGCTGTTTCCAGGAGCTACTCACTGCCCCGTGCCCCGCATCCTGCCCCCCTGTGCAGCTACCAGAGCTGCTGTCCAGCCTTCCCCAGGCTCTCCACGCCTCCTTCCACCCCACGCCAACCTGCACCACCCAACTCCCCCCTGTCTCTTACTGACCACCGGCCTCAACTCCCACATAGCCTGGAAACTGCAAAGCTGCCTGGCAGCAAGAGGGGACGGGCGACGACCGCACCAGCCAGGTGGCACCTGCTCCCACCAGCCTGCAGGGTCCCAGCGCCTGCCTCATGGAGCCGTCTTTAAGCACAAGTACAGCGGGAAATCAATGCAGCTTTAGCTTTACTTTGCTGTTAAATTAACTTTATAACATTTGGTTATAACATACATTAATTTTTATAGCAATTACTAAAATAACAACTCATAATGCATTCATTTACCATATTAAGCCAAGCAACTGAAAAACCAAACACACAAGCAGAATTTTATAGGACTGTAGTAGTTTTTGTTAGGCTGTCAAATTATTTTAAGCTCAAAATTAAAGTAATTAAATCTGTGACTCTCAACTGGGGGAGGTGGGCACACACAGAGGGGGAAGTTAAAATCCTTTTTTTCTTCCAAACCTCACACAGACTCGGCTGGTAATTTCCATTGCTGGAATTGTGTCCTGTTCCTTAGGTTCAAAACAACTGCCTTCATGCCTATTAAAAATAATGTTTCTTCCTTTCCTGAGTGATTGTGAAATGAGCCATGGTGGCAAAGTAGGCAAGAACAGAGGGAAACTGAGTCCACGTCCACATTTGATGGTGGGCGAGAACAGGGGGAAACTGAGTCCACATCCACATTTGATGGTGGGCAAGAATACAGGGAAACTGGGTCCATGTCCACATTTGATGGTGGGTGAGAACAGAGGGAAACTGAGTCCACATCCACATTTGATGGTTGGCGAGAACGGGGGAAACTGGGTCTACGTCCACATTTGATGGTGGGAGAGAACAGAGGGAAACTGAGTCCACGTCCACATTTGATGGTGGGCGAGAACAGAGGGAAACTGAGTCCACGTCCACATTTGATGGTGGTTGAGAAACAGGGGAAACTGGGTCCACATCCACATTTGATGGTGGGTGAGAACAGAGGGAAACTGAGTCCATGTCCACATTTGATAGTGGGCAAGAACAGAGGGAAACTGAGTCCACGTCCACATTTGATGATGGGCGAGAACAGGGGGAAACTGAGTCCACGTCCACATTTGATGGTGGCTTTTAATGCACTGCAAGCGTGTGTCCCCTTGACCTTCACGAATTTTCAGGTAGTAAGAAAGCAATTTTTCTTATTGGAAAGGAGAAAACTAAGTAACTGTAAAAATAATATAATTTCCCTAAAGCAAAAGAACAGAGAACCAACTTTTCCTTTTTTCACATTATCCAATAATTCTAAGACTCAGGGTTTTGTCACGTTACAGCAAATGCCATTCATTAGGCGGAAATCGGAAGTCAGAACAGTGTGTGCTATTCAAATTCTCTATGAATAATTAACTCAAATGTGTTCAGAGTGCTATAAAATGAAATTAATTTCTTTTTAGTTTAACCCCAAATCCCCAATCACTTGCCAAAGGATCCTCTATGTATCCTACGTAAAGGACAGGGTCTTTCTGGCAGAAAACCATCGAAGTTTTTATTTGCAGTAAGAGAAGCATGCCTTCTTATTATCAAACAGGTGCATGGCCCCCTTGCGGGGGGGGGGAATCACTCGCATCCCCGTGTGTCACGGTGTTGCCGCACACCATTAATGCATCAAAATGGAAAAGGAAATGTAAGCAGTGTCTGCTGTCCAAAGTTCACGTCAACAATTCCTTATTAGGAAGGCACTTCTGAGCCTTTCCTCCTGCATCTGGGAGCTGCCAGCAACCCAGTTCCAGGAGAGAAAATAGCTCGATACCTCCTGCAGCCCATGGAGTCCTCTTGTTGGGACAAGGTCCCCCCAGGAGAAAGGAGCCCCCAGCAGGCTCAACACTGGAGGTCCTGGGGGTGGGTTGTGCTGGGGAGGCCACGCGGGGAGGGCTGTTCCCTGTTCCCTTCCCCTCAGGAGACAGCTGGCCCGAGGTGACACAGCACTGGATGCAATTTCAGAGTCAGGGACCACGGTGCCCAGAGCTGTGGACCACGCCAGCCCACAGCCACTGTGTGCCCCAGAATGGGCGGTAAACCACACCAGCCCACGGCCACTGTGTGCCCCAGACCGGGCTGTGGACCACGCCAGCCCATAGCCACTGCGTGCCCCAGACCAACACGAGAAGAGCACAGGCCGACAACATCTTCGTCTATGGTAGGGGCCACGGTTATCGTTCCTAAGAGAGTCCACGGCCACTTCCACCAGGTGCCCTCCACTCTTCCCCTGCCCCAGCTGGTCCCCCTGTGACAGCCGTGTCCCTGAGAATGGGGTGTGGAGCCAGGGGGAAAACACAAAATAAACCACCTGCTACTAGAAACAGCCTCGCTGTCCTCAGGGAGTCGGTTCCAGGACCCCATGGACACCAAATCCAGGCACATGCAAACCCCACAGGTGGACTTGCAGAACCTGCGTGTACAAAGAGTGGCCCTCCAACACCTGTTTCACATGGCAGGAACACTGTATTTTCTGCGTGTATAGAGTCAGCCCTCTGACATGCGTTTCACATGGCAGAACGCTGTATTTTTCGCGTGTACAGAGTCAGCCCTCCGACACCCGTTTCACATGGCAGGAATACTGTATTTTCTGCTTGTACAGAGTCAGCCCTCCAACATGCGTTTCACATGGCAGAACACTGTATTTTCTCCCTGAGTTTGGTTGAAAAAATCCACATATAAGTTGATCCGCAAAGCTCAAGCTTGTGTTGTACAAGAGTCAACTGTATGCAATTGACACTGATTCCTACCAACAACATCCAAATCTTAGCATGACCAGCACGATAAACAGAATGAGCAAAATTCAAAAACTAAAGCAGAGTGTTTTCCTGCGAGTCGGCGCACTGCGTATCCCCTGCAGTAAAGACCACACTGGCTGCTGACCAGACTCCACCGGCCTCTTCCTCCGTCCTGAGGGCATCTTCCTCCATCCTGACAGCAGCCTGGGCTCACCTCCCAGCCCGAGGCTGAGAACTGAGTTCCAGTCCGAGGGCGGGGGAGGGGGACGCACTGTGCACCCTCCCAGCTCTTCTCTGCCCCTTCCCTCAGGCTGGCCCAAGAGCAGCCTGGACAGCCACGTGCTGGGGACACCGAGCTGCCCCTCCTCCACCCACAGCCTAAGGCCACCTGTCTCATCTGTGACCAAGAAATAGAGCTGCAGCAGGAGGCGGGAGGCGGAGGCGGGAGGCGGGACATGCTGGGATCTACCCATGGCCAGGCCGAGCTGCTCTGATCACTCAAGCTTCACTGTTATCACTTGCTCTACCAAATAAGCTAGAATAAAATACGCCACGTCCTCCTTTCCACACACTCCCAAGCCTCCCATCCCACTTCCTGGCACTGACCCCATAAGAACACTTTGTGCATCTTTCCAGGTATTTTCTACCCTCCTCAAGCACAGAACCACACTCAGAGTGGTTTTTTTTTTTTTTTTTTTTTTTTAACAGAAATGGCACCAGAGCAGATGATGGTTTTTTTGGACCATTTCTTTACTTTCTTGGGCATTTTCCGCACCAGGACAGATGGGCTCTGCTCTTCTTCCTCCCTGCCCAAAGCTGTCTCACAGCAGCCACACACAGAGCCGTAAACCCTCGCAAGACTGTGGGTGTCTCGGGGTGCCCCACATCCCCAAAGACCAAGGGGTCACAGATCCACATTGTCCAACAACACTTCAGACACGGCCTCGAGCCTGGGAGCCCTGCTGACCAGCCCAGACCAGCTCCAGAACAGAGGTGTGAGGGGTGACGTCTGCACTTCTTAAAAAAAAAAGGGGGGCAGATATTCAGTGCCACATTTAAAATGGTCGTGGTGGCCAGGCACAGTGGCTCATGCCTGTAATGCCAGCACTTTGGGAGGCCAAGGTGGGCAGATCACTTAAGGTCAGGAGTTCAAGACCAGCCTGGCCAACACGGTGAGACCACCGTCTCTACTAAAAATACAAAAATTAGCTGGGCATGGTGGCAGGCACCTGTAATCCCAGCTACTCGGGAGGCTGAGATGCAAGATTCTCTTGAACCCTGGAAGCAGAGGTTGCAGTGAGCTGAGATCATGCCACTGCAATCCAGCCTGGGTGACAGAGCACGACTCTATCTCAAAAATAAAAATAATAAATAATAACAAGAGAAAAAAAAACAACATATGCATTCCTAGTCCCTTGGAGCTGCAGCAACAAAGCTGGTGATATATTTTGGGTGTTTCTAATCAATGTTTTCCATGAGCTACACTGCAAGTCTCAACCTTGACCCTGCTACAGTAATCGTCTATTACAAATTGAAACAAGAGCCATAACTCTGTCTCCTATGAAAATATTCTAATTGAGACATGTTAACAGAATACATTTCTTTGGGTGAGAAAGTCTCCACCAGGGTGGGGAACAGACGGTCCACCGATTGTGCTGTGGCCCTAACCATCAAGGACTCACGAATCATCCACAGCAAGGCTGGCGACTCAAAAAGAACACCAAATTGCTCTTTGACATTAATTGTTAAACCTGGCCGGGCGCGGTGGCTCAAGCCTGTAATCCCAGCGCTTTGGGAGGCCGAGACGGGCGGATCACGAGGTCAGAAGATCGAGACCATCCTGGCTAACATGGTGAAACCCCGTCTCTACTAAAAAATACAAAAAACTAGCCGGGTGAGGTGGCGGGCGCCTGTAGTCCCAGCTACTCGGGAGGCTGAGGCAGGAGAATGGCGTAAACCCGGGAGGCGGAGCTTGCAGTGAGCTGAGATCCGGCCACTGCACTCCAGCCCGGGCGACAGAGCGAGACTCCGTCTCAAAAAAAAAAAAAAAAAAAAAAAAAAAAAAAAAAAAAAAAATTGTTAAACCTTGAGAAACCAAAGTTCTCTTTGTAACAGACGAGAAAGGATGAAGTCAGAAGTAGCTCAGCAGAGATGCACCAACTCTTTTTTTTTTTTTTTTTTGAGACAGTCTCGCTCTGCCGCCCAGGCTGGAGCGCAGTGGCCAGATCTCAGCTCACTGCAAGCTCCGCCTCCCAGGTTCCCGCCATTCTCCTGACTCAGCCTCCTGAGTAGCTGGGACTACAGGTGCCGCCACCACGCCCAGCTAATGTTTTTGTATTTTTAGTAGAGATGGGGTTTCACTGTGTTAGCCAGGATGGTCTCGATCTCCTGACCTCGTGATCCGCCCTTTTCGGCCTCCCAAAGTGCTGGGACTACAGGCGTGAGCCACCGCGCCCGGCCGCAGAGATGCACCAACTCTTACCTGGAGAGACACCCCTTGCTAATCACGTCTGGATTAACGGATGTGCTAAAAGCATCTCTTCCAACAGGGACACAGACTGCAAACAGGAATGCCGCGCACACCTTCCCCAGATAACCCAGTCCTGACCCATCCACCCCTCAGGAGGTCCCCAGACAAGTCCAATAAGGAAATGACCCCACAGCAGACGCAGGTGCAGGAAGTGAGGGTAGTGGCGTCAGGGAATTCCGCTCCATAAACCTTGGCAGCACAAAGGGCGGTGCATCTCTCCTTATCAGGCACTGCGGTGTCGCTTTCATTCTTCACAGCTGCTATCTGATCTCTTGCTAATCAGTGTTTTCCTGACAACAAAGTCAACCTTTCCCTGAAGAGACTGCCAGATGAAAGAAAGGGAGAAAAGACAGAAATGCCAGAAGCCCGTTTCTGTACCCAGCTGGACAGGTGAAGTCATTTCAGTGCAGGATGATCTGGCCATTCCAAATATGCAGGGCTTGCCAATTGCTGTTAAAATGAAACCGAGCCCTTGAAAAGGCCCGGACTTCCCACAATGCGTGGTATTTATGGTGTGGAGGGCACTGCAGAGAAGTTATCAGAGGGTTCACAACAGCAAGATCCACGGAGGCTCTGCCATGTGCCAGGCACGAGACAACTGTTTACATAAAACACCTCATTTCACCCTCCACAGAGTCCAGACTGCTCCACATTTCACCCTCCACAGAGTGCACAGACCGCTCCACATTTCACCCTACAGAGTCCACAGACCGCTCCACATTTCACCCTAGAGTCCACAGACCGCTCCACATTTCACCCTCCACAGAGCCCAGACTGCTCCACATTTCACCCTCCACAGAGCCCAGACTGCTCCACATTTCACCCTACAGAGTCCACAGACTGCTCCACATTTCACCCTACACAGAGTCCACAGACTGCTTCACATTTCACCCTACACAGATCCACAGACTGCTCCACATTTCACCCTACACAGATCCACAGACTGCTCCACATTTCACCCTACACAGAGTCCACAGACTGCTCCACATTTCACCCTACACAGAGTCCACAGACTGCTCCACATTTCACCCTACAGAGTCCACAGACTGCTCCACATTTCACCCTACAGAGTCCACAGACTGCCCCACATTTCACCCTACACAGAGTCCACAGACTGCTTCACATTTCACCCTACACAGATCCACAGACTGCTCCACATTTCACCCTACAGAGTCCACAGACTGCTCCACATTTCACCCTACAGAGTCCACAGACTGCTTCACATTTCACCCTACACAGATCCACAGACTGCTCCACATTTCACCCTACACAGAGTACACAGACTGCTTCACAGAACACTACCAAAGGGGACCATCAAATGATCCCCAAGAAGTAACAAGCGCCTTAAAAGAAAACCGCCAGGCACGGTGGCTCAAGCGTATAATCCCAGCACTTTGGGAGGCCGAGACTGGGTGGATCACGAGGTCAGGAGATCGAGACCATCCTGGCTAACACGGTGAAACCCCCGTCTCTACTAAAAATACAAAAAATTAGCCGGGCGAGGTGGCAGGCGCCTGTAGTCCCAGCTACTCAGGAGGCTGAGGCAGGAGAATGGCGTGAACCCGGGAAGCAGAGCTTGCAGTGAGCCGAGATCTTGCCACTGCACTCTAGCCTGGGTGACAGAGCGAGACTCTGTCTCAAAAAAAAAAAAAAAAAAAAAGGTAAGAAAACCAACCTCCTCCCCCTCTCTTATCTCCCTGTCCTCATTTCCACAGAACCAAAGAAATATGAAGGGTCAGTGACACCCCACTGAAGAACGCTCTCCTGGTGGTTACACTCTGTACACAGGGAGCACAGCACTGCTCCGTGCTGCGCGAGGCTACTATTCTATACTACACTCGTACAATCTGTTTGTTCTATTCTATACTATTCCATTCTCTACGATAGAACACTACAGTTTCATTCTATACTATATAATACTGTACTATCTGTTCTATTCTATACTATTTTCTTCCATACGTAAAGGAGTTAGCCAGCTTGCTTTAGGCAGGCAGTAAGGGAAGGGTCCCAGAGAGCCTCCAGCCCATGTTTTGTGCAGATAGGGGGACTTGCGCGGGGGGCTCGCCTAAACATGCTCACAGCAGACTAAGGGTCCCCATGAGCACAGGGGAATGGGGTGGAGCCACCAGAAATTCACTCCTTACACAGACAGGGAGCCCAGCCCCATCAGCTTCTATATAAAAGCCCTTGTAGTCAACTGGGAAGGTGGCGACCAGCAACCTGCTCTCAGGACCCCTCTTTTCGCTGAGAGCTTTCCTTTTAGCTTAATAAGTTCCACTGCACTCACTCTTCAATGTCCACGTGCCTGTTTCTTCCTGGTTGTGAGACAAGAACCTGGACCCAGCTGAGCTAAAGAGCAAAACTCCTGCGTCAGTGCTACAGAACACTATCTGTTCTGTGCCATGTGACTCCACTATTCCACACCACACTACGTAATATTAATGGTATGCTGTGTGTTCCAATCTAGACTATATTGTGCTATGCAATACTACATCATTAATTCAACTGCATACTCTATAATATAATCCCACTTGTTCTATTCTAGACCATGTGATACTATTTGTCCTATTGTATACTATACTATATAATGTTACACTGTTTCTTCTATTCTATGCTACCCTATACAACATTATACTATTTGTTCTATTCTGCGCTACTCTGTATAATTCTATTGTTTGTTCCATTCTATACAATATCTTGCATCACTTTACCATGCTCCACGATACAAGAGTAGAGCCCGTTATACGTTCATATTCTCTTTTCCAAGCTCTTACCCAGTAAGAAATGTGATGTTTTACTATGCCTCACATAAATGCACATTTCATGATAATCAATGCCATTTCCTATGGTTATAGAATTCTGTCTCTATGATTCTATTGATACGGCTTCCTTGGGCTTTTCTGTAAGTCCTTTGCAGTGTCTGGTTTTCTAGTGAAGATGACTAAGGTCCCGATAAGATCCTACAAAACCAGCATTCACACAGGCTCACCTGTGTGCACACTGCTGGACTCTGTGTTGAAGGAGTGACAGGAAGACAGACGGCTGTCGGTGGATGGAAGGCAACAAGGACAGAGTAGATTCCAGAACTGAGACAGGTACCACGGCTCTGGCACAGCCAAGGGTCGATCCCAATTCTAGCCTCTCACAGAAAGGCAGAGGAGACTTAGCACAAAGAGCATGGAACTTTGCTTTCATAAAGCAAATGCTTACCACCCACTGTGAGGAGCTCAAGGAGAAATGGCAGTAGGCTCTACTAATAACTACTGCTTTAAAAAATGGAAGGAAGAGGGTACATTTTCACATGCGCCATGTGGAAAGTTGGCTGGACCTGCCACTGGACCTGCCACTGGACCTGTCCCTAGACCTGACACTGGACCTGATGCTGGACCTGACACTGGACCTGACACTGGGTCTGCTACTGGGCTGCTAACAAATGCTGCAGATTTTTATGGAGAGAAAAGTACAGTGCGTCTGAGAGCAGCTGTCCCAGCTCTGGATGAAGCCAGCAGAAAAAGGAAGCAGCAGAGACGCTGGTATCATTCAGTGGGCAGAGTCAATGACCCTCCTCTAAGTCCAGCAAAGCTCAACCTGCATGTCTGCAACTAGAAATACCAATCATAAGCCAGACCTCCTGGCAAATATCACCACTGACCCGCTGTAATTCTGTGTGGTGTATTATGTCCCGTGTACAGGAAATCATTCACAAAGCCTTTAACAAGGAAGTATTAACATGACTTTTAATGCAATATAACAGCTTTGCACCCATTTAACATATATTTAACCCCAGTAGTATATTTAAATATATATTTTATAGAACATCAGGCACGTTTACCTAATGGCTCGAACCTTCACAATATCTCTCTGCCTGAGAGGACAGCGGAGGATCCCATGCACTGTCTCCAGGAACATGCCCCTCCCAGAGAGGACTCACAAATCCAATGTGCACATGCATGCATGCACAGACACATATCACACACACATACACATGCACATGCACACCTACATGCAATACATACATTCACACATGCACACACATTCACATAATCACATAATACCAACACATAACACATGCATGCAGGCACAGACACATCACACACACACACATGCACACGCACACCTACATGCAATACATACATTCACACACGCACATTCACATAATCACATACCAACACATAACACATGCATGCACATACACATATCACACACACATACACATGCACACGCACACCTACATGCAATACATACATTCACACACGCACATTCACATAATCACATAATACCAACACGTAACACATGCATGCACATACACATATCACACACACATACACATGCACACGCACACCTACATGCAATACATACATTCACACACGCACATTCACATAATCACATAATACCAACACATAACACATGCATGCACATACACATATCACACACACATACACATGCACACGCACACCTACATGCAATACATACATTCACACACGCACACACATCCACATAATCACATAATACCAACACATAACACATGCATGCACATACACACAACACTCAAACACACATGCATATACATATACATTCTGACACACATACATAGGTAAATGCATAGACATAACATGCACAAATATACATGTATAACTATACACACACGAGCATCCATGCATGCCTACTTGCACATACGTGCACTCTCGTGCTTAAACATGTAACACATGCACACACATACATGCAACACAAATACACATGCACACATATACACATGCATGCATGTGTACATTACACACAAAGGCACACATGCACAACACACATACATGCAATACACACTTTCATACACAGAATTCAAACACACATACATATATACACCCCCAAAGACCCCATTATTCAATTCTAAACAAAGTGGTTTATCCCCCAAATGTACCTTCTCGTAATTAATAAGCTCTACTGCACATTTCTTGATTTCAAAGAATGAGGTGTCACACACAGCACACACACATTTATACTCCAATACATGTGAACATACAAATAGAAATAGGCACACGTGCACGAAGACCCTCTTCTGTAAAAGTATTCTCAAACTTGAACTGAACGAATTCTGCTAATTTTAGTCAGAGTCAGCAAAGATATATTTGACCTCGGAATGAATATACTCGTTCTTTTCGTTACCCCTGGCAACAGCAAGAATGTAAAACAGAGTTGTGTGATACGATGCCACTTATTCAATCCCACTTCCTGGGATCTGACCCACTTGTAATAGCGTTTCTGTCTGAGTGATTTCCTTCTGACTAAAATCATGAGATAATTCCTTCCCTTCCTGCTTTCTCTTTCCCAGGCCTTTTCACTACCCTTTCATCATCTCGGAAACTAAATCATAGTTGTCAAAATGGAAGGCAAAGAAACAGCCTTAGGAGAGAATCCCACAGTGGAATGGACCCGAGAGAGGAAAAAATATTCTTTTGGAAAATGTACAAAAGGAAAAGTCAAGAGGCCTGGGTTCCCTCTCACGACAGAAACAGACGTCGGCAAAGCAGGTCGCTCAGCACAGTTCGGCTCTGTGTATGAAACAGATTCTAGTCCTTGTCCTTGTTTCAAGCTCTCTGTATGAAACAGATTCTAGCCCTTGTCCCTGTTTCATGATGCTGCAGTGAAGGAAACAAAACAGACAAAGGGCACAGGCTGAAGACAAGGGTTTTAAAAGGATGACTTGTAAAATGTGCACCTGCTTTTCAAGGGCACAATGAGGACACTTTCAAGTATATTAAACCTGATTTATAAAAGACAGGTATAAAGACTCTACAAGGTCATTAGACTTCCAAAGAAAACAAATCACATTCTCCTAGCATCACGAGTCAGGTGTTCCACAAATACTAAGAATAGCCACCGCAACGGGATCCACTATGAGGTGTCAAAACATAACCCAGGAAGCGTGGCCGAGAGCTCCTATAACCTGATTTCTAGGAATCTAATTTTAACCATCCTCACAGCTAGCACATCACAAAAATACAGAGCTCCAAATGCGGTAACACAAGTGCTAACAACACCTAGTTAAAAATGTACGAGGCATTTCAGGCAAAAATCCCAGAATCAGAAGAACACAAGTTTTATGAGTTCTTCAAAAGCTGGTGCTGGTTGAGGCTCTTCTGCAGACTTCAACAAAAGACACGCTAGAATTAGCCATGGACGGTAACCCTGAGGCAACACACAGTGTTCGGAAAAGCACAAGGCCTGCTCTGGGCTTGAGACCCCTGGGAACTTTCTCTGGACCGCACCGAGTGGATGACTTTGAGAACTCAAAATAACCAACAACCAGTCCATGAACAGAGAAAGAAGACTGCAGCCCCCCTGGGGACCTGGCTCCATGCCTGCCCCCTTTCTTCCGGATACCTTTGCCCTTCCTGGCTCCCTCCTCCTCCTGGAGACGCTCTGGGTTCAGGCCCCTCTCCAGCTGTGTCTTGGTCCACGGCTGGCTGCCCGTGTGAAGCACCAGGCCTTGAAGGGCCATCTCCACCTGCTCCCTGCACTTCCCACCCACTTCCGCCGAGACCCCCAGGCTCTGGCTGCTCTCAGGGATCAGGGCCACCAGGCTCCCCTCGCAGGCTCCAACTGGAGTCCTGCCCCCTGGTTTTCAGCAACACTTGGGACTTTCTCCTGTAAACTCTCGGCTCTGGGCTTTAGTGAACTGCGCCATCCAGCTCTTCTCTGGACTCTAAGCAGGACCTTCTCTGGGTCTTCCAACCCTTCCTCCATTTCCAAATGCAGGCTTTCTTTTGGCCTCCTCTCTCCAGACATGCACGCCTCACACTCTGGCTACTTGACCTCCACTTCTACGTAAGAGGCTCCCAAATGCACCCTGCTCCAGATTTTCCCCAAGCCTCCTCCTGTATTTCCAAACTGGCAGCTTGCAGTGGTGTCTCTAAGTATCTCCGAGTCAGATCCACACTTGCTTCTCCTCCTGATTTCCGGCAAAGCAAAACGCCGACCACGGGGTGCAGACTCGCAGCTTCATCCGCCTTCCTGCACTCCCTCTTCCCCTCCTGACACAGGCACCGAATCCCTCAGCTCACTGGCTGCCTTCTCTCCTCCTCTCGCCAGGGCGAGTGCCCTGTATGAGACTGCCCTGTCCCCCCCGGGCATGCCGCACATCAGAGGCGCGATTCTCTCCGAAACCCTCAGTGGCTCCCTAGTATCCGACAGGTAAGGACTTCCACATTCTGGCCCCAATCTCACTTTCTCGCCTCAGATATGCACATGTATATTTTATCTATGCAAAGAGAGTACAGGCCTCACACCTGCTCTCATTCCTGGGCTCCTAGCTCCTCCTGAAGGTGCTCTATGAGGTACCTATGCACTTTCCAAACACTAACTGAATATGCACTTGGAGAACACTTACTTGAGAATTTTGTGGCATTGCTGGATAACGTGGACAGAGTGAGAACTACACAGATGTGTGGATGCTGCCTTGTCCAGACTTCACTTACCCAGACACTCCCAGATGCTCAAGGTGACCAGCCCTATTGGCGCACAGACAGGCTCAGGCTGCACCCCCACAGCTGGGCCCCGCGAGCTGAACTCTAACCATGAAGCAGCTGTTTGCTCCTAAACCTGTTCATGCCGGTGCATTTGTTACACATTACTGAAACCAGTAAAGTCTGACTCCAAAAAGAGAATAATTGTATGAAAACTAAGTTGGATGCCTTTCAAAGACTTGATATAGGGGAATTTTCTTTTCATTTTAATCTTTTTTAAATTGCTATCAAATTAGGTATGGGCAAAAAATATCTACAATGTTTGAGGAAATAATTTTTAAAGGTTTCCAATCTAACATATCTTGTTTCTCTTGTGTTGCCTTTTTTCTTCTAGAAGAATCAAAACTGTGGCAGGCCTGCGATGGCTGTGGTTGAGGAAAGAGGCCACACCCACAGCCAGTAGAACCACGCTCAGCAGCAGCCTAGCCCCGCGTGGAAGAGGCGTGAACACTCTCGGGAGAGGTGGATGCGCACTAACCGTTCCCAGCTCTGATCTCTTTGATTCACTGAATATGGTGATTGGTTTTATCTGAACGTCAGACAAAAGGGTATCTATGTCCAGGAAAGACTCTAAACACTCTGGACCCTCCTGGAGCATCCTGGAGCAGATGGTGACTGTGACCCAGTGATACCACTCTCCAGTGGGCAGTGTGGTCTGCAGGGGCGAGACCCCTGGGGCAGCCCTACCCCAGCATGGGTGAGTTTCTGTTGTAATTCTATGTCCAGTGTAAATAAACTGTGGAAAACTGGGAGATGGTACAAGAAAGCAAGGACGCCAACTAAATGAATAGAAAGATCGACAAGGGAAGGCTGAGATCGGCTGAAATCAGCTGAAATAGGCTTGGGAAAGTAAAGGTCAGGCGGGAACTTCATAACGGCTTTCGAGGCTCGGGAACACGGACGGTAGCTGCCCTGTCCATTCCAGGAGAGAACAGATGGACTTGGCTGGAAAGCACTTCCCTGACTAAAAGTGTCTTTAAAAAGGAAAATCTCAGAATTTCCCTCCCTGGAACGCTTTAACCCTTCATGGAACACAGCAGAAATTCCACAGCCCTGCATCCTAGGAAGCAGGGACAGGACAGCAGCCTCCAGCACACAGAAGCACTTAAGAGGCATAAGCAGCTACGCAAAGATGGCACGATCCGTGCCTCAAAAAGGCCCAGATCTCTGAGAAATAAAGTTGTATGCAGATTTACACCTGGGCAGCTTGAAATGCGTGTGCCATGACAGTTCCGGAAGCTTGTCTACTCGAAGGTCCGCATTCAGGTACGTTTCACAGTCACCACAACTAGACTTTCAGAAATTTAAAACTCCTAATGAAGAAATGTAAACCTGCACGTCTCACGCCACCACCTAAAGCAGCGGTTCTCAAGTAGGGGCGATTCTGCTGGGAGGAGGAATGCTGATGGCATGGTGGGAGGCAGAGGTCTGACGCTGAGCACCGCAGGCACCGAGAACAGTCTCCTCACAAAGGCTCCCCACAAGGGCTCCAGGGGGCCACACAAGAGGATGGGAGGCAGAGGTGACACTCAGCACCGCAGGCACTGAGGACAGCCTCCTCCTCACAAAGGCTTCCCACACAGGCTCCGGGGGGCCACACCAGAGGGTGGGAGGCAGGGGTGATTCTCAGCATCACAGGCACTGAGGACGGCCTCCCACAAAGGCTTCTCTGGGCCGGAGCATCCACAGTGCTGAGGGGAAAAGCCCGGACACAAAGGATTAAGTGTTTTCAACGTAGCTCAGGGCATCTCCACACAGGAACTCCCATCTGCCTGTTGTGCAAAGCCTGGGGCCTTGCAATCAATAAACCTCCACAAGACACAACACATGGACCTAACAATTCTATTTCACTCCAGGAGAGAGAAAAGAAGGAATGGTTTTGGGAAACACATTGAAATTCCGTGAGTTCTTGACTAAAAATCACCAAGTCCGCTGTGTTCCCTTATCAGCAGTCCTGGGTAGGCCCAGACCCACCTCACCCCCAGCAGGACCCAGGCAAGGCTTTAAACCTCAAACGTCCCTTTTCGTAACACTGGCTGTTTCATGTGGTTAATAAATCATCCAATAAGATGACACGCGTAAGCCTAGTTATAAACTTGGCACATTAACACTATTGATCATTGTCATATGTCCAGGTTAATCAACTTCACAATGCTACAGAGAAATCATTGGTACTAAGAGTTGTAAGGATGATTTTTTTTAATTTATGTACCTCAATTTTTATACTGTTACTTTTTACATTTTAAAAAATGTATATTCTAAAATATTTTTGATATTTTAAAATGTTAATGTATCAAGCATTTTAAAATGCACCAAATATATATCTACAAATATATAGGGAATTTTTAAAATAAATATCAGGGTAGAAGGAATTAAAACTCCTAACGTAACACTAAATAGATGGGAAAAAACAAAGTAGAGAGTTCTCACAGATTCCTGAAGGAATAGTAATAAAGCTCAAAAAGTACATTAAAACCTTTATAACTATAAAATGTTTTAATTACTAACTAACAAGAAAATATCTACTGAATCACGACTAGCAGATCCCCAAATCTGTTCAACACCTGTACTCTACCCTGGGTCTGCTGAGGAACAGATTGATTCTGTTGGAGTTGACCTCGAAATTAAAAAAAAAAAAAAAAAAAAAAAAACCAGCTTTAAACATTTAGATTTCCTGAATAAAACAGAAAATAAAAATAACATTTCTGTACCTGCGAGTTGACCCTAATTTTTTTTTCACTTTGGATGGCTCATAAAATACACAGATACCTTTACCATGCTTTATATTATATACTCGTGACTCTTAATTCATTATTAACCTCACTCTGTAGCTAAATTCTAATACTAATCATGGTGGCATCATTAAGACATTGTTCTAGGTGGTGATTTTTTAACTGGAAAAAAACGGGGGATAGGTAATAAATAATTATGTAATCTAAAGGAAAAGTTTTAATTGTATGAGTCCAGTAATGCTATCACCCAGCATAGAAAATATTTTCAACAGTTCCAGGAAACTTCACATAAGAAACACTAAATAAACTCTAAGTCCAGTATGAGTTAGAGACATTTCCAAAAGAAAAGCACACACAGTGGGTTGGGAGCGCCTGGATTTTCTCTAGCGAAAGACTCGTGGAATCCATGCTTTCACCGCCACGTGACGAGGCACACGCCGACTGGGACGCGGCCTCCATCCTCCAGACCCACACGCTGCGCGAAACCACAGCCAGATTCTCACACTGGGGAATCCCTGGGCGAAGACCTCACGTGACTTTCCTCCTCAGCAGCTTCCCCAAAACAAAACACATCAATCAAACGAACCCGATGTGAGATGGAAAGGAAACCAGAGCCAGGCTTATCTCTTACAGGAACACTCCATAAATCTCAGACGAATTCCCTCATCCTTCCACACCATCTGCTGATAAGAGGTCAATAATCAAGTGGAAATCACTCAGAGAAGCGCTTTCCCTCCCCCAGCAGACGTCGAAGTCTGCCGTGGCGTTTATGGGGTGCTCTCACTTTTCAGCGCTGGCCGTCACCAACGCAGGCCAGCAGGACCCTGGAACAGCAGAGGTCCCGCAGCTCCTCCCTGGACGCGGGGCTACGGTGGAGGAAGGGAGCGCGGCTGCCAGTCCGTGGGAAAGACGGGCTATCTGGAGTAATACAAGACCACGTAACATAGGTCACTGTGGGTTTTTGTTTTCTCCGAACTGGCCTCATTATTATCAATTATTCCTTCAGCACCTACTGGGAAGGTGAGAAGAAAGCAAAAGGCATCACTCCCCACCCGCGAAAGTCTCCCAGCATCCCCGGAGAAGCGAACGAGAAGAACGGCGGGTCTGCGCTCAGAGCCGGTGAGGAGCAGGTGAGAAGAATCCAGAGCGCCCCGCCTCCCTCCCCGGCCGCCCTCCCTCCTGCACCGATGTGAACACATGAGTAACAGCCGCGTGGAGAAGCCGCTGGCTCCCAGAGCCCGGCCCGCTGCAGCAGAATCACCGAGACTGAGATCCTGCGGCCTGAGTTGGGGCCGCGGAAACCACGCCCGCAGGACTGCAGGGAGCAGCCGGTTTCTGCACAGGTAACATGGAACTGGGGGTAAACAAAGCTGACGAGGTGGGCCCGTGGCCTGTCTGCGCACAGGTATTAAAAGTTCAATAGCCGTGGTGGCAGCAGCTGAACAGGCTACACAGGACGCAGCTGGGGTCTGGACCTGGGCCTGGGGTCCGGTGGAAGGCACGTGTGTTGAGGCGTGTAGTCAGGGCCAGCCTACTTCCCCAGGCCTACAAGGACAGATGTAGCTCCCCAGGAAACACCACAGGCAGCCCCTGCCGGCAAGCTGCCCCAAGAAGCAGTGCACCCCCCAAAATCAGAAGCAGCCAAGCTGACCCCCACCTCATCTGAAAGAGCAGGGCGCCAGGGAGAGGGCACCAACCCAGTCTCCTAATCGTAAGGGACGTTCATAGCAACACCACAGAAAACAAACACTACTGCTCTGACCTGGAAAAGTGAAATTTAAAACATAAAATACACAGATTCTAACTAAGAGGCAGACGGACCAGGCGTGGTGGCTCACGCCTGTAATCCCAACCCCTTGGATGCGGAGGCAGGTGGATCACTTGAGGTCAGGAGTTCGAGACCAGCCTGGCCAACATGGTGAAACCCCATCTCTACTAAAAATGCAAAAATTACCCAGATGTGGTGGCGGGAACCTGCAATCCCAGCTACTTAGGAGGCTGAGGCAGGAGAATTGCTTGAACCCGGGAGGTGGAGGTTGCAGTGAGCCAAGATCGCGCCACCGCACTCCAGCCTGGGCAACTCCTTCTCAAAAAAAAGTAAAATAAAATAAAATAAAATAAAAGGCAGACAAACAAAAGGAGATTTCCTCTGATCTTAAAAACAGAAGTATTTGTTTCACAGCCTGGATAATTGAAGATCTGCATAGAAGTCACCTAGGGCCCCACCCTCCCTCACAACAGACTGGGATAGAGGGAAGGAGGGCAGGAGGGGGGCCCCTTGTCCACGAGAGGCTCCTCCCGCCCCATCCCCTTCCTCAGGAGGGCGGCCTGCCCAGCGCAGGCTCTGTTCTCCCCAGGTAATACCCCAGGGTCTCTACAGGAACACCCACCTCCCTTCCCTGCAATCCACTCCAGCTGCTCACAAGGGGGGCGCTCTTCAGGGAGGAGCAAACGGCTTCGGGGAGAGCCTGAACTCCCACATCCCAGGTGTGGCTTGCCAGGGAGCACAGAGAAAGGATGCAGGTCCCAAGAAGGAGGAGGCGCAGGAGGACGACGAGAGAGACAAGAGAGACAAGAGAGGCCGCCCAGCAGCGGGCTGAGCGCAGGATCTGGCTGAGGCCTCCTGGGGAGGGGCAGAGGCAAACCTGCTGCTACTTCTAGGCTGCTCGGGAGGATACAAGCTCGGAAGGGGCTGCAAGGCAGGACTCGCTGAGGAGCAGTCATGCGGATGCCCCGCCTCTCACACGGCACACACTGACAACATGCAGCTCACAAACAACACAACACGCATGTACAATGCGGTTATACAACACTCACAACACACAATGCACACAAACACACACAACCTATACAACACATATCCAATACATGCAACTCACAACACAATAGGCATTTATAACACACTCACGCAACACATAACCAATACATCCAACTCACAACACATGTACGTACAACACACTCATACAACACACAACACTCATACAATAAATGCAACTCAACACAATATACACATACAACCCACGCAACTCACATGCAACACAACACACTCATACAACACATTCATACAGCACACACTGTACAGATTCTAAGTATGAAATAGAAAACAGCACATGCACAGTTTCTAAAGTATGATGAAAGCTTTTTTCAAGAAGGTTGTCCAACATCCAAACTGGCACCATGTCCTCATTTTCAGCTGCTGTTCAGATTCAAGCATTTTTATCATCTGCTCTATGAATTATAATAATACAGCATAAACTCATTTTTCATTTTACACCCACTTTGGTGTGGGGTGCTCCAAAAGAGGGGCCAGGAGCCTCAGAGTCGTCCCTCGGAACAAAACACAACCACACTCAGAGGCCAGGAAGGGAACTCGGGGGGCGACACACACTCTCTCATCTGCAGAGCTCTGCTTCAATTACATGTAACCAGGGCTGGAACGGGGTTGGTGAGGGTACAGACATGGCAAACTGAGAAGAAACTGGCAGGTGGAGAAAGATCAGCCAAAATCCAAGGAAAAATGCTAAACATTTTCCACAAGTAGTTCACACAACAGACGATACTCGGGCTACTGAAAGTTTATTGAGAGGGGTCTTGCTCCAAAGAAAAAGTTCTCTCCCAAGGTTATCGAAGATTCACAGCAGACACCTGCCCCCAACACACATCTGCCGAGGGCCTATGAGTCAAAAAGAAGGTAAGACAGAAGTAAGGGTGCAGGGGGAGGAGAGCGGGAGGGGACCGAGAACTCGGAACCAAGTGAAGAGATGGGCGGACACTGAATGCCTGACTCCAGGGTTATCACCTCAGAAAACAAGTCTGTTTAAGTCCGTAGTAACAGTGTTAGTGCTTTCACTGAACCTGCACTCAACACTGGAGAACCTCCCTGTGTTATGAAGACGATCTGAAAAATAACATTAATTCACAATGTAGAGTGATAATTCAGCCACAGAAAATAAAACTGATATAATCCACTACAAGTCACACTATGTCTTTCTTTAAGACTGGTTTATGATGCAGAAAAGAGGCAGCTTGAGATCTAAAATACTTAAACTGGCAAACACCTTGTTTCCTTGAATTCTCACAGCCGTGGCACCAGCTAGGGTAAGACAGAGTGGTTTTCAGAGCTTCCAGAACAGCAGAACAGATCAATCATAAATATGCAAAAGTGATCTGAAGACAGAATTAATATTCCACGTTTTGGCTTAAACTAGTCATGTGATTTCCAATAAGTGGGAAACATTCACACCAATTTTTATAAGAAAGTTCAATGTGAACACATGGTACAGAACACTACCTTTGTTTTGGAATTTATTTATGTAATATGACAATTTCAATTGTCTTTAGGGATTCTTGATATTGAACGCTCATCTTTATTAATGGTGAGCTACCCATTTTCTGACTGAGGAAACGGAAAGTTGTCACTGCCTAAGAGCAAAACTCAAAACAGCCTGTATGAAAGGAAAAGGTATATCTGTGTGCACACACATGCATACACATACCTACACATGTACACACACATGTACATATGTGCATACACATACACACAAAAACGTGTGTGCACGTGCACACATGCATGCACATGTACACGTGTGCATACATACATGTGTGCACACATGCACATACATGCATATACACACATACACACGTACATGCACATAGACATATACAAATACACATGTACACATGCACACACACATGCATGGATGTTCTGGAATGTTCCAGAGACAATATAGGGGGAGGGCCACACATCACATAAACATCTTACCCATTTTAAACGTGACCATTCCTGCCAACATCAGCCTGGCCTGTAATCCCAGCACTTTGGGAGGCCGAGACGGGTGGATCACGAGGTCAGGAGGTCGTACCATCCTGGCGAACACGGTGAAACCCCGTCTCTACTAAAAATACAAAAAACTAGCCGGGCGAGGTGGCGGGCGCCTGTAGTCCCAGCTACTCAGGAGGCTGAGCCAGGAGAATGGCGTGAACCTGGGAGGCGGAGCTTGCAGTGAGCTGAGATCTGGCCACTGAGCTCCAGCCTGGGCGACAGAGCGAGACTCCGTCTCAAAAAACTAAAAATAAAAAAAGATTTATTTCATTTACACAAGGAACAGAAAATATAATACTTGTTCTAATGAGATTCTCTAATCATTAGATTATTTTCACAATTATAAGTAATCACTAAATAACTTCCTCTCAAGGGTCTAAAAATAAAAACAATATAACAAAAGAAAGTCACAGTCCTGACAGGTTTATCATGCAAATCACAGCTGTGAAAATAAAGCATGTTTTTGAGACTATGCCCTCCTCAAATATCCTTCATGGAATTGTGTACCAGTAATGGTTGTTAATTAACTGTTATACCAGGTGGAAAAGTATATCATTTGGGGTATATGAAGTAAACATGTAAAGAGAAATGACCATACACATCTGAAACCAGGTCTCATTTCACAACTGCTTCCTACCTTAGAATTTGCTTAATTTACCTCATGAGGTGCCTCGAGGAGAGAAAGCAGAGCTGGGATCTGCCCCGATGCCGCTTCGGGAAGAGCTGGGTGGGCACCAAGACCCTCAGACCGAGGGCTGAGCTGCGTGGCTATGACCCCATCACTGCAGGTCCCCAAGCGTGTGTCCCTGTGTGTCACACAAACCCCTGCCACACAGGTGACACACGCCACACGCCTGACACAGGCTCAGCAAACAGGGAGCTTTCAGTAAGTGGTGACTAGAGAGAAGCGACGGCCTTCAGCGTGGACGGAGAAAACAGGCCACAGAGTCACAGACGAAACGCCACAGATCCACCGACGGAGAAAACACCACAGACGCATGGACGGAGGAAACAGGCCACAGACGGACGGAGGGAGGAAAAGCGCCACAGACGCACGCATGGAGAAGACGCACAGACGCACGGATGAAAGAAACGCCACTGACGCACGGACGGAAGAAACACCACTGACGCACGGACGGAAGAAACACCACTGAGGCACGGACGGAAGAAACGCCACTGACGCATGGACGGAAGAAACGCGCCACAGAGGCACGCACGGAGAAAACAGGCCACAGAGGCACGAATGGAAGAAACGCCACAGACGCACGGACGGAGGAAACAGGCCACAGACGCACGGACGGAGGAAACGCGCCACTGAGGCACGCACGGAGAAAACAGGCCACAGACGCAGGAACGGAGGAAACGCCACAAACGCACGGACAGAGGAAACAGGGCAGAGACACGCACACGCCAGTGTGGAACATGGGACAGGAACGTCCCAGCCATGCGCCGTCCACTCCCACTAGGGACTTCCCACCCCAGAGCACTCAAGATGGCTGTGGAGCTCCTGCCACCCACCCCAGAGGTGAAGCTGGGGAGCCAGAGATAAGCAGGTTCACGCCCGTCCATGCGGCTGCAATCCCTGTAGTAACTGGAGGTCACCATTAAATAGAAGGGCACCTCACTTGGAATAAAAGCACTCTGCATAAAGGAACTCAAGATTGGCCGGAGACTGCTTAGAAACCATCACAATCATTCTTGTTGGTGACAGTGAAGCTTCAAGAGTGGTCACTTTTCCTGTAGAAACGCCACAGACGTGATTCCTGGACTCATTTAGAATATTTCTTTCCCGGAAACCACACAACCAAGAGTTTCCTAATGCCGTCTCTTGGCCAGAAAGATTCAGATTTCTGATGAAACTAAACCCTGGCCAGCCTCCTCATTCTAGAAGACGCTGTACAGAAAAACTAACTCAAAGGGGTTGCATTTCTTTTGTCATCCATGACACATAAAAAAAATTTTAATATACAAAAAATGTAGGAATTGTACAGTGACTGCCCATGTATCTACCCCCTGGATCACAGATTAGATGTTAAATGTAAAGTTCTAAAGGTTCCCAGCTAAGGAAATGTGCAGTGTAAACCTCTACCTGGTTAGAACCAAGGGGAATGGAATGAGCTTTCCCCGGCCTTGCTGCTCAGCTGGGACGGGCTGCCACAGCTCAGCTACCCCTCCCCAGAGCACCCAGGATGGCTGTGGAGTTCCTGCCACCCACCCCAGAGGTGAGGCTGGATCCCCAGTCGTGGTGTTAAGAATGAGCCAGCCTTTAGAAGCCACGTGGTCTATACTTGAATAGAAAATGTTCCAGGAAACCAAAGATTCCAATGCCTGCAATGAATTCCTAACCATTTGAAACCCAGGCTCCTCATCTATGTAAAGAGGACAATGCTCTCTCATGGGAAAGCATTTCAGAAGGATGAAAAAGGATCCACATGAGAGCAGCTGAAAACTACAAGGCACCCTGCAATTATAAGATTTTTTCTATATCTTTGTTTCAAGGAATGTCAGCATTCTAAATATTGCACTTCATTCCACATCACCTTTCAGGAGCAAATCATAACGCTCAAAACTAACAGCAGAATCCCTACCAGCTCAGTCACCACGTGCTGCTTCTCCCTGCATGAGAATTCCTGCAGAACGATGGGACCATCCAAGAATGGCTCCCTGCCATCATGTGCCCATACTCCTTCCCCAGAGAGCTATTCCTGTACTCATGGGGCATAGGAAACCTGTATAACGCCACCAGAAAGTCCTTGTTTGACTTACACACTTCCCAGAAGGGCTGATTTTATCCAGAATCCTAACTGTGTCAAACACTAAAGCTAAGAAATCATCAAGAAACCAAGGAAATGTAAGGCCATCTCCTGCCCCGGGTTCATGGCTACTAGGGGAGAAACAGAAAATGAGACATGAAAGGAAACTTTTAAGATATTGAGACCATCACTGGATGATTCCAGGAACCCATTACAGATCATTGCTGTTCCTAATAACAGGAAAGAAATTCTAAAATTCCAACAGGCATGGTGAGTCCCTCACTTGCATGAAATCAAAATCATGCATTACTATCTTCAAAAGGACAAAAGAAAAACTCTACTTCCTCTTCAGATTCATTTGTGTACAAGTAACTTAAGTGAGAAAATCTTAATGTCTGGACTGTGATATCAAGAGCAAAATAACCCCAAGCTTCCCAATTAAAAGATATAGACGGGCTGAGTGGATTTAAAACAAGAAAAACCAACTCTATGCTGCCTACAAAAAACTCACTTCAGCCGTAGAGACACACATAGACTACATGTAAAGGGATGGAAAAACGGGTTCCACATTAATGGAACTCAAAAGTGAGCAAAAGTAGCTATATTTATTTCAGACCAATCACAGTTTAAGTCAAAAACTGTAAAAAGGAGACAAAAACGTAATTATATAATAAAGAGATCAACATAGCAAGAGGATATAACAATTACGAGTGTATGTGCACCCAACAACAAAACACCCAGATATATAAAGCAAATATTAGTAGATCTAAATAGAGAGGTCAGGCGCAGTGCCTCATGCCTGTAATCCCAGCACTTTGGAGGGTGGAGGCAGGTGGATCACCTGAGGTCAGGAGTTCAAGACCAGCCTGGCCCACATGGTGAAACCCTGTCTCTACTAAATACAAAAAAGTAGCTCAGCATGGTGGCACATGCCTGTAATCCCAGCTACTTGGGAGGCTGAGGCAGGAGAATCACTTGAACTCGGGAGGTGGAGGTTGCAATGAGTCGAGATTGCACCTCTGCACTCCAGCCTAGGCAACAAGAGCGAAACTCCATCTCAAATAAATTTATATATATATAGAGAGAGAGACAGAGACAGAGAGACACCAACACAACAATAGTAGGGGCTTCAAAATCCCACTGTCAGCACTGGAGATCATCTAGACAGAAAATAACAACAAAATATCAAATTTAAAGTACAGTGTAGACCAAATGGACCTAACAGACATTTACAGAACATTTCATCCAACAGATACAAAATGCACATTCTTCTCCTCAGCACATGGAACATTCTCTAGAATCAACCACATGCTAGGCTACAAAAGAAGTCTCAATACATTTTTTTAAAATTGAAATAACATCTAGGATATTCTCAGACTGTAACAGAATAAAGCTATAAATCAACAACAAGGAAGAGACACTTCTCAAAAGAAGACATTTATGCAGCCAACAGACACAGCTCATCATCACTCGCCGTCAGAGAAATGCAAATCAAAACCGCAATAAGATACCATCTCACACCAGTTAGAATGGCGATCATTAAAAAGTCAGGAAATAACAGGTGCTGGAGAGGATGTGGAGAAATAGGAACACTTTTACACTGTTGGTGGGACTGTAAACAAGTTCAACCATTGTGGAAGACAGTGTGGCAATTCCTCAAGGATCTAGAACTAGAAATACCATTTGACCCAGCCATCCCATTACTGGGTATATACCCAAAGGATTATAAATCATGCTGCTATAAAGACACATGCACACATATGTTTATTGCGGCACTACTCACAATAGCAAAGACTTGGAACCAACCCAAATGTCCATCAATGACAGACTAGATTAAGAAAATGTGGCACATATACACCATGGCATACTATGCAGCCATAAAAAAGGATGAGTTTATGTCCTTTGTAGGGACATGGATGCGGCTGGAAACCATCATTCTCAGCAAACTATCGCAAGGACAGAAAACCAAACACCGCATGTTCTCACTCATAGGTGGGAATTGAACAATGAGATCACTTGGACACAGGAAGAGGAACATCACACACCAGGGCCTGTTGTGGGGTGAGGGTAGGGGGGAGGGATTGCATTAGGAGATATACCTAATGTAAATGATGAGTTAATGGGTGCAGCACACCAAGTTGGCACATGTATACATATGTAACAAACCTGCACATTGTGCACATGCACCCTAGAATATAAAGTTTAATAAATAAAAAAAAAACAAAGAGAACTTTCAAAACTGTATAAATACATAGAAATTAAATAATATGCCCTTGAATAGCCAATGGGTCAATGAAGTAATTAAGAAGGAAATTTAAAAATTTCTTGAAACAGGCCGGGCGCGGTGGCTCAAGCCTGTAATCCCAGCACTTTGGGAGGCCGAGATGGGCAGATCACGAGGTCAGGAGATCGAGACCATCCTGGCTAACACGGTGAAACCTCGTCTCTACTAAAAATACAAAAAACTAGCCGGGCGAGGTGGCGGGCGCCTGTAGTCCCAGCTACTCCGGAGGCTGAGGCAGGAGAATGGCGTAAACCCGGGAGGTGGTGCTTGCAGTGAGCTGAGATCCGGCCACTGCACTCCAGCCCAGGTGACAGAGCAAGACTCCGTCTCAAAAAAAAAAAAAAAAAAAAAAATTCTTGAAACAAATGAAAACAGAAACACAACATATCAACGCCTATGGTATACAGCAAAAGCAGTATTAAGAGAAAAGTTTATAGCAATAAACTCCTACGTTTAAAAAATAGATTTAAAATAAACAACCTAACAATGAACTGCAACGAGCTAGAAGAGCAAGAACAAATCAAATCCAAAAGTGGTAGAAGAAAAGAAATAACAAAGATCAAAGAGGAACTAAATAAAATTGAAACTAACAAATATAAAAGATGAAGAAAAAAATGTTGGTTTTTTTGAAAAGATAAATAAAATAGACAAACCATTAGCTACAATAAGAAAAAAAAGAAATCCCAAATAAATAAAATTAGAAACAGAAAAGGAGAATTACAGTTGGTACCACAGAAGTACAAGGGATCGTTAGAGACTATTTTGAACAACTGTATGTCAACAGATTGGAAAACCTAGAGGAAATGGAAAAATTCCTGGACATGTACAACCTACCAAGATGGAACCAAGAAGAAACGAAAATCCTAAACAGACCAATAATGAGTAACATGTATGACTATGTAATAATAAAAAGTCTCCCAACAAAGAAAACCCCAGGAGTAGGTGGCTTCACAGCTGAATTCTACACATTTTTATTTCAATTCCTCTCAAACTATTCCAAAAATATTGAAGAGGAGAGAATTCTCCCAAGTTCATTCTTCAAGGCCAGCATTACCCTGATACCAAAATAAGACAAGGACACAATAAAAAGAGAAAACTCTACGTCACTACCCCGATGAACGCAGCTGCAAAAATCCTCAACAAAATACTAACAAACTGAATCCAACAGGAAATCAACAAGATTATACACCATGATCAAGTGGGATTTACCCCAGGATGCAAGGATGGCTCAATAAACACAAATCAATAGACACACTACATCACATCAACAGAATTAAGGACAAAAACCATAATATCATCTCGACAGATACAGAAAAAGCATTTGATACAATTCAATGCTGCTTCATGATAAAAAAGTCTCAACAAATTAGGCACTGAAGGAAACATACCTCAACACAATAAAGGCCATATGTGACAAACCCACAGCTAACATAATGGTGAATGGGGAAACACTAAGAGCTTTTTCTCTGACATCTGTAACAAGACAAGGACGCCCACTTGTGCCACTCCTATCCAACACAGCACTGAACGTCCTAGTCAAGAGCAGTTAGGCAAGAGAAAGAAATCAAGGGCACCCAAAGTGGAAAGGAGGAACTCTAATTGTCTGTTTTCAGACAATATGCTCTTATATATTTAAAAAAAAAGACTCCAGCAAAAATATCTTTGAACTGATAAATTCAATAAAGTTACAGAATACACAATCAACATATAAAAATCAGTAGCATTTCTATACACCAACAATGAGCCAGTGGAAAAAGAAATCAAGAAAGCAATCCAATTTAGCTACAAAAATATCAAATAAAACTAAAAATACCTCAGAAGAAGTCTAACCAAGAGGGTTAAAGATCTCTATGAGGAAAATGATATTCTACCCTCTGAAGGTAGAACAGTGGAATCTAGAGACAGGAAAGGGCGGCGGGAGGGCAGAAAGGGAGAGCTTGGCTAATGGATCCAAAATTACATCTAGATAGTAAAAATGAGGTTTAGTGTGCTATAGCCTTGTAGGGTGACTATAGTTTACAATTTATTGTATATTTTCAAGCAGCTAGAAGAGAGGATTTTAAATATTCCCAGCATTAAGAAATGACAAATGTTTGAGATGATGGACATTCTAATTACCCTGATTTGCTAATTACACATGATAAACATGTATTGAAATATCACACTGTATCCCATGGATATGTACTATAATGTGTCCATTAAAAATAATAATTGTTAAAAACCCAAGGGCCATTTCTCATTTGTCCTATGTCAATGTCGTGGTCCATTGGTGGAGACCTAGCCATTTGCAAATAAGACTATAGTCACTTGAGCTGAAAGCAAATGAATCGTCACAAAAACTACCACTGGCACCAAGTCTTCTTTCCAGAATTTCCTGCCCACAGCACTGCCACAGTCACTGTGGGCAGGAAAGACACACTAGCAACCAAGTTTCAACCCCAGCACAGTGGATGCTTTTATTTCTCTGGTTTGGAATAGGTGTGTGTTCATAACTTACATTTATTCCAACTGCCCCCTTGCTTAAATAACTCCTTAAGGATGACTTCCTGTTTACTAAATTCCAACAGCTTCTGAGCATCCATTATATTCTCCAAAGTAAATAAAAAGAGAAAATGTGTTGAAAGCCTGATAATGTTCACTTAAGAATCCAGCATGATGTACCGCTTGAAATGGCCACTCCCCCTTGTTCCTTTATATTTCTTTTCAAGTAGTCCCAGTTATTATACATAATTGAAGCCATAATTTCTGCAATACCATTAGATCCATAAAGGGTGGGGCCAGGGGACTTCAAAGTCTGTCTCTGACTCTTTTTTAAAAAAGGAAAGCTTATGAGAGTAGGTAATGAAAATAAACATTCACACAACTTGGAACAAGGGATAGTGAAACATAAAGCCCCAGCCTGGCACAGGTGTCCAGTTAGTGAGGGTGGGGACACAGACTTGTACGGTCCCCACAATCCCCCAGAAGTGTCACAGACATGTGGGTGACCTGAGACAGAGCCAGGCTCCGAATTCCGGGAGCTGTCTGGCTCATGTGCACCCCACATGGTCCACAGTGCACGAGGATGCCCCACATCACCAGTCCCTGTGCAGAGCACAAGAATGCCCCGTGTCAGGAGCCCCCGCTGCAGAGCATAGCCCGAAGGTGCCAGCCCAGCCTCCTACAAACACTGGCCACCAAGGCACTGCCCTCCAGGAAGGAGGACCCCAGAGGTCATGGCAGGGTGAGGTTCGGCTCTTCATCATCCCCGAGCAGAGGGGAAAGTCCCAGCAGACATTTGGGAGCCTCTACAGGTGGCTCTGGGACTCTGAGTGGAGGTTCAAAGATGTCCCCAGATACGCCAGACTCAACCCTAAAACAGGCCATTCTTCCAGATATGCCCAGACTGGAACCTACAGAGGCCATCCTTCCTAGCTTTCCTCTGGAAAAGCAGGCTTAAAAGGGTATCGACTAAAAGGGGCCACCAGGAAGAGGGAAGTCCTATCTTTACAAAAAGAAAGAATTTTTTTAAAAAAGAGGCATTGAGGCTCTGACCCATCTGAGCACAGAGTATGTGCTCAGCAGCATCTGTCAGAGCAGAGCAAACACACACATGCTCTCCATACCCTGTGATCCCCGCACCCATACTCCTCACACCCGTGCTCCCCACACCTGGGCTCTGGGCACCCGTGCTCCCCACACTCGTGCTCCCCGCACTCGTCCTCCCCACACCCGTGCTCCCCGCACTCGTCCTCCCCACACCTGTGCTCCCCGCACTCGTCCTCCCCACGCCCATGCTCCCCACACTCATGCTCCCCATACCTGTGCTCCGGGCACCCATGTTCCCCACACCCATGCTCCCCGCACTCATCCTCCCCACACCCGTGCTCCCCGCACTCGTCCTCCCCACACCCGTGCTCCCCGCACTCGTCTGCCCCACGCCCGTGCTCCCCGCACTCGTCCTCCCCACGCCCATGCTCCCCACACTCATGCTCCCCATACCTGTGCTCCGGGCACCCATGTTCCCCACACCCATGCTCCCCGCACTCGTCATCCCCATGCCCATGCTCCTCACACTCATGCTTCCCACATGCGTGCTCCCCACACCCATCCTCCCCACGCCCATGCTCCCCACACTCGTGCTCCCCATACCTGTGTTCCGGGCACCCATGTTCCCCACACCCATGCTCCCCACCCCCATCCTCCCCACGCCCATGCTCCCCACACCCATGCCCTGCACACGCGTGCTCCCCACAACCGTGCTCCCCACACTCGTCCTCCCCACGCCTGTGCTCCCACACCTATCTGTGCTCCCCATGCCTATGCTCCCTGCACCCGTGCTCCCCGCACTGTGCTCCCTGCACCCATGTCTGCTCCTCGAGCTCTCTTCTACTGATTTCCTCTGTACGTCCCTCTTGATAGTCACTGTCACCTCGAATCACCTGGCTAAATGGAGGTAAAGAAAAAGTCTAGAGTAGCACTTTGGAGGACAGAGTGGAAGTGGCTGTTTACCAAGCAAGGCTATGAGATGAGTGCATCTGAACCCCATTAATCCTGACGGTCAGTTGATTAGCCCTGTTCAACAGCTGGGGACACTGAGGTGTGGAGGGACAGGCTTGCTTACCCCGGACGATGCTGACAGTGTGGGCCCAGCCCGGTCCCACAGCCACCAAGAAGAGGCTCCTGAGTGGGCAGGCACGGAGGTGCAGCTCAGAGAACGGTTGGGACCCTGGCATAGACTCCTTAGGAAGGAAACAGAGAAAGGCCCACAGAGACTCCAGCAGCACAGAAGAAGGTCACCCACAAGTTAAAAATAGATGTTTGTGCTTTACCATCCCAGCGTGCTAAAAATCCAACCCGCTCACACGCACGGCCTGACGTGAGCCCGGCCTCCTTCAGCACTGGGCTAAGCGAGAGATGCACCTGCCCCTCTCCCAACAATAGCAGCCTCGGCAGCTATTCTTCAATGTACTTGACACCCTTCCATGAGGATTAAGCTACACTCTGTCGACACTGGGTAAGTTTAATCCTGATACAGCTAACCGTGTCGATCTGCAGTGAACAAACAACTTACTTTGGATGATTCTGTCACTGACAAAGACCCTGAATCTCCCAGCAAAGCTTAGTGACACGACTTACCTTTCTGTTTTCATTTCAGGTACACTGGCCCATAGGGTCTAGTTTACCTGCTGATAATGCCTTGGAGAGACCACCAGGGGGCCCCACACCATTTTCAGCTTTAGAGGGATGTGAATTTCCCTTTGATGAGAAAGGGGATGGGGAAATAAAACAAGGATCCAAAACAGATGCCTGTGTGTTTCCTGGGAGTGATAAAGTCAGGAACTGCAGCTCTGTGTCAAGCGAGGGAGTAACAGAGACAATGGCACCAACTCCTGAGACAGAGGACCTGACGCATGGTGCAGCCACCGCCTGCGGCCACGGAAATTCCAGGGAATGCAGACCTCAGTTGCATGGTATAGCCACCATCTGCAGCCACAGAAATTCCAGGGAACGCAGACCCTCAGTCACCTGGTACAGCTACCATCTGCAGCCACAGAAATTCCAGGGAACGCAGACCCTCAGTCACATGGTACAGCTACCATCTGCAGCCACAGAAATTCCAGGGAACGCAGACCCTCAGTCACATGGTACAGCCACCATATATGGCCACGGAAATTCCGAGGAATGCAGACCCCAGTAGCATGGTGTAGCCACAGCCTGCAGCCACAGAAATTCTGGGGAACGCAGACCCCAGTTGCATGGTACAGCCACCACCTATGGCCATGGAAATTCCAGGGAACACAGACCCTCATTCACATGGTACAGCCACTACCTATGGCCACAGAAATTCCAGGGAATGCAGACCCCAGTCACATGGTACAACCACCATCTATGGCCACAGAAATTCCAGGGAACATATACACCAGTTGCATGGTGCAGCCACCACCTGCGGCCACAGAAATTCTGGGGAATGCAGACTCCAGTCGCATGGTGCAGCCACCACCTGTGGCCATGGAAATTCTGGGGAATGCAGGCCCCAGTCTCTAAAGTGTTATTTGTTTTATGAATTTCACTGCAGTGAATGCGGAAGAGTTTCTCTCCGTGCAGAGCTCAGTATCCAGAAAGGAAGTCGGCCCCAGGAATGCCTTCCTCCTCTTCAGAGCTCAGGGCCCAGGGCTGACGCCCTTGGGAGGGGTCCTTGTTCAGCAACTGTGCCTGTGGAGGGTTCCCCAACACTCACTGTGCACCTCCTAGGAGCGGAGACTACAACAGGGAGCCAGAGACTAAGCTCTGCTCAGACAACAGTGAGCTGATGGCCTTCCACTCTAAGTTCAACAGGGACCCAGGGACCAAGCTCTGCTCAGACAACAGTGAGCTGATGGCCCTCCACTCTAAGTTCCGACTGCACGGAGTGTGTATTCCATGAATGCTTGTTAAATGAATGATTCATATAATAAGGTCGTCTGTGCTGACCTTTGCTGGTCTGCTGACTGTGGGCTTCAGAGCATAGACCTCATTCCTGGAGCAGCCAGCTCTTCCCAGAGCGACGGCCGCTGGAGGACAAAGGCCAGGGCTTCTGTCCTGCAGCAACGCGCTCAGGACCCTGCGCTGGGCACGCTGGGAGCCTCTCCAACAAAAGATCCCCAGCCCTGACCTTGTAATACCAGTGAACCCCAGGGGAGTCCCAAGTGCTCAAAATCAAGTAAATGTCCGTTGTGATTTAACATATCAATTTTAGAAGAAAGGGCAGATTGCCACCTCCCTCCTGAAACTAGGGACCATAGATCGATCCACGGCCCTAACTGAGACTCTGCCTTAAATCCTGCTAAAACTACCAGCCAAACACTCAAATTTACATTAGAGTTAAAGGAAAAAAACTAAACCAAACACCTGTAAGAAATGATCAAGTAACCTGTGATACATCAACCCGAAGATTAAACATTATAACAATGAAGTAGCAAGATATTAAAAGAATATAAACTCTATGTACATCATGGCTCAAGGTTCTAAAATCACACAGAGACAAAGACTGGAATGGAAGGGGGATGTGTTTACAGATACATTTTTTATTTTTTAATTTTTAATATTACTTCTCGAATGTATGATTTGACTAACCAGATAATTCAGCAAAAATAAAAAATAAAAAATCAATTATGCCTATAGATAAATATGTAAAGAATCCTTCTCTCTGATGCCAATAGAATTAGTTTGGGTCTGGCCCACAGTCTTCAATCTTTTAATTAAGACACAAAAACCATCTTTCAAGCTATTAGAAAAAAAAAAAAAAGATTTAAAACCAGGAGCCCAGAAGAAAAGGACCCGCTCTGTATCACAGCGTCTCTCCACGCCTCTCCACCCGGGACAGTGCTCCCTCTTTCCCCATTTTCATACCTACTGCACAAACCACTTAGTAAAGAACTATCTCAATTCATGAGTCGCGCAGCACAAAGGGCCGATGTCGCTGCCAAACATACCCTGCAGCCCCAAAACGAAGCAGCAACCCCCAGTGAAGGAAGAATGAGAGGCTGCTGGTTGTAATTTTAAATCTCACAACTCAATGTCTTAGCACTTTCCTGCTTTGTTGGTTTCAAGGGCTTATTAAAATTAACCCCCCTACTGGATACTGAAGAAAGAAAGCACGACGGTTGTGCAGGCTCTGAAGAGGCAGAGCCCTCGTTCCACGGCCACCGCTGTCTTTCTACCCACAGCAGACGGGTTAACAAATTAGTCTCCCTTAAAGGGCACTGTTTATGCTCATCGTGAACAAATGGATGCCATTGCTTCTTTTGAGATGTAGCAAGTTTTGGGCCCTCAGCAGAAAAAAAAAAAAAAAAAAAAAAAACAGGGCACTGGCACAATAGTCATAACCTCTGCGTGACACACACACAGAAGGAAAATTAAAGCCCTGGAGGCGGAGGCGTTCGGAAAGGGAAGGTGGAAGCAGGAAGGACGCCCACAGAATAGAGTGGTCAGAAACTGACCACGTCACCAAAGGGCACCTTAGACGGTCCAGAGGACAAAATGCCCCTCTTTCCAGGGTAAACACCCATTTGCCAAACTCAGCCAGTGACGGCAAGCAGGAGTTTGCTTTTTTTTTTAAGGCATCTGAGTAACGATGAGAAGAGCAAGAAATGAGCTTAATAATGGGACTGACGGGGCCCTGGGCTGGTGACTCAGCTGATGTGCACAGCATCAAAACCCGGGTTCCTCAATGCGCTCCCTCTGCAGTTCAGGACAGCACTACAACTCACCCCATAAATCACTGCTTAAAAAATCAGTTCTAAAAAAAGAGACGACCCATTTGAAAGCAGCTGGAGGAGGAAGACAGAGAGTGACTCACAGAATCTAACCGCTTGTAGCCTCGGGAACCATAACAAGAATATGAAACTAGCAGGTCCAGTGTGAGGCAGAACAGAGATGCCGTCACGGCTCTCAGGAGGCTGAGCGGGAAGCGCGTGGCTCAGTCCCCACAACGCCCTAATGGTGCCTGGAGCAGCCCACAGGCCTGTGTCCTTCGTGTGAGTTCACCTTCCTAGTTTCCTGGGTAAATTCAATGTATAGCATTTATTCGCCAAGAAAAGAACATTCAAATCAAACTACTGTCATAACTCTGAAGGACTCTTAACACTCCAGTCCACACTGTTATTTGTTCAAAAGCCCACAAATATCAGCGCTGCCACTGTTCAGGTAACAATGTTTTTGATGCATCATGCACGTAACCAGTAACTGTTTTCGTGTTTTCCATAGCCATCTCATCCAGGATACTTAAATATCTGTGACGACTTGATACTTAGTTATCTGTGACTTTTAGATAGATTTAACAACGCTACCTGGCCAAGAAGGCCTCACCCTCCTGAACCCACCGACCCTCCCACCCTCCTCCCAGTTACAACAAACTGTCCGTGAGGTTCAATGAGGCTCTGCTTTTGCACATTTGTTTTTCAGAGTAAACTATTTCTTTTTTTTTTTTTTGAGACGGAGTCTGGCTCTGTCACCCAGGCTGGAGTGCAGTGGCCGGATCTCAGCTCACTGCAAGCTCCGCCTCCCGGGTTTACCCCATTCTCCTGCCTCAGCCTCCCGAGTAGCTGGGACTACAGGCGCCCGCCACCTCGCCCAGCTAGTTTTTTGTATTTTTTAGTAGAGATGGGGTTTCACGGTGTTAGCCAGGATGGTCTCGATCTCCTGACCTCGTGATCCGCCCATCTCGGCCTCCCAAAGTGCTGGGATTACAGGCTTGAGCCACCGCGCCCGGCCCAGAGTAAACTATTTCTTTTCAACGAAAACAATGTGTACAGAGTCCTCAGGACCTCCTCTTAGGCTCTGAAAGGCAGCCTTCAGGTCAGCTCTTACACAAGTGTGTCTTCCTCACTGTGCAGGGTGGAACCTCCAAGAAATGCACAGGGCCGGGGGATGCGGGGGGCAGAACTCCATTCGAAAGCCACACGTCTGTGACCTTGTGCCAAGTGCCCTGAAAAAGCCACCCCCAAAACCTACAAACCCCCCACTGAGCCGTCATTTTAGGGTCCCCACTTTGGCAAGAGCAACGTGAAGGCTATGTGAAGACCACGTCTCTGCACTTGACACATATTCATATGTGCTAATAGTAACACACACAGCCGGGTGTGGCGGCTCAAGCCTGTAATATCACCACTTTGGGAGGCCGAGGCAGTGGGATCACCTGAGGTCAGGAGTTTGAGACCAGCCTGGCCAACATGGTGAAACCCCGTCTCTACTAAAAATACAGAAAATTAGCTGGGCATGGTGGTGGGCACCTGTAGTCTCAGCTACTTGAGAGGCTGAGGCAGAAGAATCACTTGAACCCGGGAGGCGGAGGTTGCAGTTAGCCGAGATTGCGCCACTGCACTCCAGCCTGGGCAACAAGAGTGAAACTTTGTCTCAAAAAAAGAAAAAAAAAAAAAAAAAAAAAAAAAAAAATATATATATATATATATATATATATATATATATAAACACACGCACACAGGTCCCTCAACCAACGCAGGGAGACCCGGCACGTGTGCGAGCCTTCACCCCCCAGCTCCACGAGCAGGTTCTCCCCTGCTGAGAAAACATTAGTCTGCACTGCTGGGGAGCAGAACTGATCACTGAAGGAATAGGCTACATTAATTAGCAGAGCATGGAGGATGGAGTCAGTGGGCATGGAACACACTGACAATGACCAAAGCCACAGAGTGCAAAGCATGGCATCTGTTTTTCAAAACTTCTCTTCCACCAAAAACCAACAATTTTTGCAGGCTATATCACGAGTTCTATAGTTCAAAATAATTCAGCGCCTCCTAAACAAATGGGAAAGAGCACTTTCTGAAGCACACACTGCCCAAAAAGATCAGTGACCAGTCAACAGAGAAACTTTCTTCCTAATTGGAATCAACAGCTAAATGTAATCTTTTTAAAAATAATAATAATAATAATAATAAGACATGAAGCCAGGCACAGTGACTCATGCCTGTAATCCCAGCACTTTGGGAGGTCGAGGCAGGCAGATCACCTGAGGTAAAGAGTTCAAGACCAATCTGGCCAACATGGTGAAACCCCATCTCTACAAACGTACAAAAATTAGTCAGGTATTGTGGCAGACACCTGTAATCCCAGCTACTCAGAAGGCTGAGGCATGAGAACCACTTGAACTCAGGAGGTGGAGGTTGCAGTGAGTTGAGCTCATACCACTGCACTCCAGCCTGGGAGACAAAGTGAGACCCTGTCCCAAAAAATAAAAAATAAGTAAGACATGAGTTTGTCTTTACGGTGAAGTTTTCTGTTTCCACTCCAATTTGGCAATTCCACGTAAAGTATCAGTTATTAATGAAATTATTTTTAGGCCTTTTAAAGCCACAAAAAAGAATACCCAATTATGAAGGGCAAAAATGTAGGGAAGAGAAGGCAGAAGAAAATATTCTGGGGAAAGCAGTAGGAGAAAGCAGCTGCCACAGCCCTCCCATTCCTTGACCCTCCCCAGAATAGAGCTCCAGATCACCTGGAGGCCTCCCCATCCTCATGGCCTCCTCACCCGCAGGTCCTCCTCCCAGCTGTGGGGCCTCTGCACCCTCACAGCCTCTCCACCCATGGGGCCTCTCCACCAGCCTAGTCTCCCACCCTCATGGCCTCCCCACCCGTGGGGCCTCCTCACCCACAGGGCCTCCTCACCTGCGGAGCCTCTTTACCCTCACAGCTTCTCCACTTGCAGGGCCTCTCCACCCACAGGGCCTCTCCACTAGCAAAGCCTTCCCCCAGTGTGGCCTCCCCACCCACACAACCTCCTCACCCGAGGGGCCTCCACACCCTCATGGCCTCTCCACCCGCACAGCCTCCCCAGCTGCACAGCCTCCCGACCCGTGTGGCCTCCTTACCTGTGTGGCCTCCTCCCTGGCTCACACTTAGACCCAAGTATGTGAGGAGATGACCCCTCTCGCCCCACACCCCGAATGTATCCCCACATGGATTCGAGGCTGTCAGCTCCCACAAGGGCTGCCCACACTTCTCCCCACAGAGAGCCCTTGTGTTTTGCTGGCCACATGCTCTGTGGTGTGAGCTGGCCTTGCCTTCCCCTGCAAGGGGCATCAGGTGGCACGGGGCAGGGACAGGTAGTGGAAGAAGGATGGAGCCCTCGGCCCCACAGCAAGAAGTGCGCCTACAACCCCACAAAGCAGAACACCAGCAGGTGCGTGTAACGGCACCCAGCAGGTGGGCACAGCAGAACCGGACCAGGGTCTCAAAACCTAGACAACATATGACCCACACAGGCTGGCAGCCCATGCAGGAACCTCAGGGGAATGCTCTACTCTTTCTTTCAGTCTACGTTATGTGCTTAAAATGGAACTTTTTCCATCCTCCTCTATAGGAAATGAGCACTGGAAATTCCACATATGTTTCTATAATATTTTCTGATATTTTAATAAAATGATGACAACTAACTTAAAGAATTCTCTCCACTTGAATTTTGATTGAAGATGGGAAATAATTCAGCATTAACAGCTGTTTTCAGGTTTCACTCTAAAAGCAGATGTTGAGGAATTTTTGAAGTCCAATAACATAAAGAAACACAGATTTTTGATCCTTCAGTTACTGGGTTTCTATTAAGCAATACTGGAAAACAAGTTGATTCATCTAATATAAGCCCGTAAAACTGTTTTATGTGGTTATGAGACAGAGAATTCCAAATGACCTTACAACACTACCCCCATAAACTCAACCTGGGCAAACCCACACTTCACAGCAAAGTCAAAGACCATCCAGCAAGCAGATGAGGCAGTGGGGCCAGCACAGGCCGGAGGGCGCAGAGAGGCTGAACGGAGCCACCGAGCAACCCTCTCACAATTTCCTCTTAAATGTGCAGCTCAGGTCTCAGTAAGATTCATATAGAAGGGAAAAACATAATTAGGCTTCCTGCATGCAAACACACACACCTCTTTCTCTGCCTGGTCGCTCAATAAGAAACTCATTAAGCCCTTTTTAAAAAACCTGTACAGAGGCAAGGTGTTCACGCGGAATTCGGCTGAGCACACCTTCGTCGAAAGTGGCTTTGCCATCGTCTGGGCAGCAAGACGGTATCACTCACCCTTCAAGAGCGACTGACAGGCAAGTGTCATCACCTCGAAAGGCCACGATGCACGACACACCGGACACCCGTTCCCAGCGACATCCCAGACTCTAGGAACAAATGTGGGTCCAACTTCTGGGCTGAGTGGGTGGGGGACACTCAGACGGGGCTCGCCCTGCCGAGCTCAGGGGTGCCTGAGCTCGGATGACATGGTTGGGGCACTGACATTTCACATCAGTGTGATGCAGGCAACACAGAAGTCCCTGTCCTGAGACAGCGCACGGCGGGTGCTGCAGGCAGGGGTGCACCCGGGTGGTGACACGAGCCAGGAAACCTACCCAAGTCTGACACAATCAGATAACGAGGATGGGCCTTTTGCAAATGATACTCTCCTTACCCGCCAAATGAGCTGTCTGCACAGCACACTCTATTTACCAGTTTACATCGGAACCCTGCACACAGCGTCTCCTGCCTCCTAGCCATGCACTCCTCATCCTCGGCTCCACGGGAGGGCGGCAGCCAAGCCCACAGGCCTGGGAGACTCCGTCCTCCCCGCCACTGTGTCACGTTACAGGACACTGACACACCTCGTGGAACCTCACATCTGAAACTGAAAAACAGAACCATTTCCCGTCCCTAGAAGTCCGGAAAGGCATTTGGCTGCATTCTACAGCCCCTGCTCACTCCCTTCTCTGCCCTGAAAGTGTTAAAAAGGAAAACATAAAGTCAACACCAGCTCCTCCCTGCTGGTGAAAATTGGCACGAATGAATTTACTTGCTGGCTGCCGGCCCCCACAAAACCGTTACCCAAAACAAGTTCACCAAACTGCTCCAAATATAAATGTGAGGCGCGCCGGCCCACCCCCACCCCACCCCACGTTACAGGAACGGCCTGACCAGGGGGAGCCCGGAGACGGCTAAACACACGTCAAACATTTCAGATTTGGGAACTTCAGTGGTTTGGGGAAAAAGACCTGGCAAAGCCCGATCTGAAACTTATGACAGTTGAGCACATGATCTCCGCCATGAAGAGCAAATAAGAGGCGTACACAACCCTCCAGGAGACCGCGGTGGCCGATCCGCCACAAACCCTCCTACGACAGGACCAGGACGGCGAGGCCGGAGCCCAGCCCGGGGGGAGGTTGACGATTCCGCCCAGCCCTCGCCGCGCAGCGCCCGTGAACAATGGGGATGGGATCCCCCGGGCCGCGCCAGAGATCCAACCCGGGGTCCAACGACAAGTTTCGCATTGAAATCAGGCCGGGCGTTCCAGGCCAAACCCGCCAGCGAGGAGGTGGCGCGCACCGCGCGGCTGCACCAAGGACGCCGCGGCTCCAGCGCAGAGCGCACGGGAAGGCCGATCCCGCCGGGCCCGCTGCATCCTGCGTCCCCGCGCGGCGCCCAGGCCCCACAGACACCCCCAGGGCGCGGGGGGATCGCGGCCCTACAAACATCCGCGGTGGGATCGCGGCCCCACAAACATCCCAGGGCGCCGGGGATGGCGGCCCCACAGACACCCCCAGAGCGCGGGGAATACCAGGCCCCACAGACACCCCGAGAGCGCGGAGAATCGCGGCCCCACAAACCTCCCCAGGGCGCGGGGTCTGTGGGTCCGGGGGACGCGCACGCTCTGGGCTGGGGTCGCACCTCCCCCTCCGGGCCCGGCCCCCGCCCCGCTGCAGGCCCCGCGCCCCCAGCCCTCCGCGCGCGGCCCTCCCCGGTGACAGCGCGGCCCGGCCCGGGGCGGGGGCCCGGTTACCTTCCGACAGCTCCAGCTCCAGCTCGGCCAGGCGCGCCCGCACCTCCAGGGGCAGCGCCATGCCCTCCAGGCTGCGGTCCGCCATGCTCCGCGGGCGCCGCGCCCCGCACGGCCTCCTCTTTGTTCGCAGGCGGAGGTCTCGGCGGCTCCTCGCGCCCGGCGGAACCGCACCGAGGAGGAGGAGGCGGCGGCGCGGGCGCGGGAGGCGGGCGGCGGGCGCGCAGGGACCTCCCTCCCCTCGGCGCCTCCTCAGCGCGGCCCCGCCACGGCCGCCTCGCGCGCCCCCGCGCCCCACGCGCCCCGGCCCGCCCCGCGCGCGCTCGGCACCCCCGCAGGCGCTGCGGCCCCGACCCCGGCCCTGCTGCTTCCGGCCCTGCTGCTCTCGGCCCCGGCCCGGTGGGAGCGTCTCTGCGCGCGCGCGTCACGGGGCCGCGGGGGCGGGGCGCGCGGGGGGCCGCGAGGACGCGCAGGAGCGGGAGCGCGCGGGGGGGCGCGGCGCGCGCAGGGGGCCGCGGGGGCGCGCGGGGGCGGGGGCGCGCGGCCGCGTCGGCGCAGCGCGCGCTCCCAGGGGCGCGCTCGGGGGCGGGTGGGGGGCGCGGGGCCCGCGAGGCGGGGCGGGGCGGTCTTGTCCGTCCTGGGCTCCGCGCGTCCAGCGGAGCCTCCGGGCCCTGCCCCAGCGCCTGGTCCTCCCGGCTGCCTGCGAAAATCACGTCCTGGAGCCGCAGCTTGACGTCTGCGCGGAAACTCGCAGTGCCCCCGGGTCTTGAAGGGCTAGTTTTTTGCTAATGAACATATTAAGAGGCGGAGACGGAGCGCTAGGCTGGAAGTTTCGAATGCAGCGACCAGCAGATGACCTTGAGCGACTCTGAGCCTTTGCCTGGGGGTCAGTGTCCCCATCTGTGAAAAGGGGGTGGGAGGACAAGGTTGGGTAACCTAATGTCCAAATGCCAGGTCGGCCCGAAAAGCCTGGCTCCAGCGCTCCCGGGACAGGCTGCAGGCCCCAGGGTTCCCACCCTCCTTCCCCTGGTGGGGCCCAGCCTCAGTGCCACCTCGGCGAGGCTGAAGCCCCGTCTGTGTCTCTAGTCCTGACCATCTAGGGAGGCCCTCGCATCTCCAACTGTCCACTGAGCAAACTTCCCTGGAAGCCCACAGACACCCCAAAGGCCACAAACCCTAAATGAAGTCAGCTGCTTCCAATGGCTCTTAGTATCTACCTGCTTCTCAGAACCGCCCCCGTTGTCTTCATCATCATCTTCCTCTGTCGCCACACATCCTCCCCAGGCTGTCGTATAAAGCCCTGACCACCTGGCCTCCTTTTCATCCTTGTACCCCCTCTTCCCAGCTCGGCCCCTCCCTCAGGCCCAGAGCTTCCTAAAGACCTCCTGGCCTCCCCGTCCTCCACGGGACATTGGCCAGCGCTGTTTCCCTGAGGCCCAGCTGCACTCACTCCCCTTTCAGAGTAGGCCGCAGGAACACAGGTCTCCCCCACCACCCCCCTACCCCCACTCCCCCACCCCACTTCGACTGGAGCCCCCACCAGCCAGGGCCACCTGCCAGGCAGCCTTGCGGCCTCCACACTCCAGCTCCTGCAGACAACACGGCTGACCCGCAGCACCTCTGCTCTCGGCCTTCACCCCGAGAGCCTGCCCCTTGTCTGTCTGCACCCTGCCCCTTCACTGCCCGTGCCACCCACAGCTGTCCCTGACCCCAGGTCCAGAATAATCTCTCTCCTTTCTCTTCCTGCACCCGCCACTTCCTGCCCTCATCACGTTTGACCTTTCGTTTATCTCCTCTGTATTCTTTGTGAGTGTAAGCGCCTGGAGGACAGAGTCCATGCCTCTCCCACCTTTGCCCTTCCCATGGATTTGGCAGTGACGGCAACTGCCAGAGGTGTTTGCATTTCCTGTAGGGATTGGTCCTTTCATTGGGGAATTGTGAGACGCGAATGACATTCGATGATGAGCTGGGAAACAGGAACCCCAAAATCCGTGCACTTCCTGCGCAGAGCCATGCGCCTCCGCCCGGTGTGCGCCGTGGGTTCGTCCTTCCCTCAAGACTGCGTTCAAGATCACAGACACGGGTGGCACAAGCATGTGGCCCCACCATCATCTCTCCCCTTTTCATGATAAAGAGACCGACCAGCAATGTAGGGGTTGTGGGGAAGATCCCACACAGCCCCTGCATGTCACAGATACAAGTCCTTAGAGACAGAAAGGGGAGCAGAACCAGGATTCAAACCCCAGTCTCCAAAGCAAAGCCCTGAGTTCATTTCATTATAGCAAAGATGCACTGTACATTCCAAGCAATAAATGGTGTCAAGTCCATTTAGGGCAGGATAATATCAGAATAAAAATATATATTCCCGGGTCAGGCACGGTGACTCACACCTGTAATCCCAGCACTTTGGGAGGCCGAGGCAGGTGGATCACGAGGTCACGAGTTCGAGATCAGCCTAGCCAATATGGTGAAATCCCATCTCTACTAAAAACTACCAAAAATTAGCCAGGCGTGGTGGCACGTGCCTGTAGTCCCAGCTACTCAGGAGGCTGAGGCAAGAGGATCGCTTGAAACCGGGAGATGGAGGTTTCAGTGAGCCGAGATCACGTCACTTCACTCCAGCCTGAGTGACAGAGACTCAGTCTCAAAAAAAATATATATGTGTGTGTGTGTGTGTGTGTGTGTGTGTGTGTGTGTGTGTATGTGTGTGTGTGTGTATTCCCTTTTTAATGGGCAGATGGGCCTTAATCCTTTGCATATGATCCTATAACTGATGTCAGTTCCAAAGAAAACTTGTAATTCGCATTAAACACCTCAATTGTAAACTCAGATTTTGAGCTGATGGTTCCTTTCAGCAGGCCTTTGTGCACCTACACATTACACATGTGAGCATGGGCTCTCAGCCTTAGACTCTCATTTCCAAGAGCCTGATAGGTATCATCTTTATCTGGAACTCCTACCATCTCCTTGAAATTCATGCTGTCCACAATCAAACTCATCCTACCTACCAATCCTCTCCCCCATGTACATTATTTCTGAGAGCAGCCTTTCACTTTGAGTCCCCTCAAGAACTTCTACCCACAGCATTTCTCTTGTTCACTGCCTACTCCTGTCGAGACCTCCAGCTATAGCCCTGGTCAGGCCTTCAGAGCCTCCTTCCAGTCTTCCCACCATGGCTGCCAGATCACTCTTCCTAAAAAGTCCCTCTTAGCACAGACCACAGGCCCCTTGCTGTACAACCCACGATTCTATGCCTGCAAACTGAAGAAATCCTTAATTTGACATCAACGGTTTCACGGGCCCTGCACTAAACATTTCCCCCTGCTTTCTGTTCCTCCCGTCTCTTTCATGCTCCGAGATTCAGCTACAGAATTCCCAGCTGTCCGTGGAGAGTCCCCACCTGTGGTGTCTGTTTTTCTGACGTGCTCCCTCCTGTTGTCTCCCCTTCCCTGCAACCTGAGTCACAGCTGTACATGGAATTTCACCCTGTCCAGACCAAGCTCAAATGCCACTTCTTCCATGCGGCCTTCCTGAATCTCCTGATTAGAAAGATTCTCTCGCACCTGTGGAATTACACACCTCTTTATCCACCTGCTGTCCCTGGGACTGGTAATTTATATGTGTGTTTTATCTGGTGGCTGGCTTATCTGTAATTCTCCCATGTGTTGACTGACACCACAAATGCATAGTGCCTCTGTCTGGAAATGCAGACCAGCACAGGAGCAGGGAGAAGCAGCCCTTTCCTGGGTCCCATTCTGCTCCAGCTGTGGGCAGCCTTGCAGAACACGTGATTGGTGAAAGCCTTGCCATCTTATGTGTTCATAAGTGTAAAAACCTGGTTCAAATGTGTGTCCAGGCAGGAATGAAGGTGCCCAATAGACTCCCAGGGCTGTTGGCTTCAAAAGCTCTGCCAAACTCCTGAAATTTCCATCAGGGATTGAAGTCACGTTTTTGAGCTACTCCACAGTTTTGCCTAGACCAGTCTCGAAAACCGTTCTGAGCTCCACAGAGGGACAGCAACATGTATCTAATTAAACAATTAATTAATTACCATGCCAACTAGTATTTGAGGACCTGTTTCTGTGTCTTGCTTTACTGTCTACTGACGGGTAATTCGTCACCATTATTTACCCTAACTTCCAGGACCTCGCTTATTGTTTTTCTGTGTCACTGAATTCCAAGCCAATTCTAATGAGTGAAAAATTAATGACTTAGGTGTACCTGGGCTCGAGATTTCAGGAAATCTGATTGGGGTGGAAAAGAGTAGCAAAGGAATGTGTTGAATCAAAGCAGGCTGGAGGTATGGGTGCCAGGCAGACAGTTTATTTATTCATGAGATCGCTAATAGGAAGGAAACACAAAGCTCTCAGGCAATGGTTCCCCTGCATCTCAGAGCTGCACCTGGACTCCCTCCCTCTGTATCAGAGTAATGGAAAACTGTTCATGCTGCACTCTCGCCTATGGGTCCCATTTCTGTGACCTTTTTTTTTTCCTTTTCCAAAGCTACTGGAAGAGTAGGTTGTAAAATACTGCGGTTGGCACCCCCCGGGTACTTACATCTTCAATCCTGTGTGTGGCCGGGGGAAGCAGGGGTTACAATCTCATTGTGACAAAATCTTCCTAAGCTGCAGTTTTCACACAGAACTGTGGCTGGCAGTTTTGAGTTCTGTTTCATTCTTGTCTTATCGCATCATCAGAAATTCAGCTTGGGTAGACTAAAGAAAGGACAAAAGTGAGTAATCGCCAGACACAGAAAACTGGGTTTAATTAATTAGTATTTAGAAAGCAACTTGTAGGCCGGGCGCGGTGGCTCAAGCCTGTCATCCCAGCACTTTGGGAGGCCGAGGTGGGCGGATCACGAGGTCAGGAGATCGAGACCATCCTGGCTAACATGGTGAAACCCCGTCTCTACTAAAAAATACAAAAAACTAGCCGGGCGAGGTGGCGGGCGCCTGTAGTCCCAGCTACTCGGGAGGCTGAGGCAGGAGAATGGCGTGAGCCCGGGAGGCGGAGCTTGCAGTGAGCTGAGATCCGGCCACTGCACTCCAGCCTGGGCAACAGAGCAAGACTCCATCTCAAAAAAAAAAAAAAAAAAAAAAAAAATAGAAAGCAACTTAAGACTCCTGAAAGCAACTCGTCCATGCAGTCAAGAGATCATTAACATTTTCGTGGCACAGGTGTTTTTCACAACATTAAGAATTAACCCTGTAATGTGACTATGACTGAGTTTGGTAAACCAGAGGTACATTTTCCTATCTATTAGTGGTTACTGTCTTCCTCTGGAAGTAACAAACTATCCAGTCTATTTACTGAAGAACAGGCACACTAGTAAGAGAAAAAGCAAGAAATACTCCCAGAGAGTCCCGCAGTCCAATTAATTTGCTTTTCCATTTAACTGATGGAAGTGCTGAGAATTCACTGTGAGTCAAAGACATTTTGAAGGAAAAACAAGCTGTGAAATGTATCCTGAGCAAGTCACCTAAGTGTTTGGTTGTATATGTCAATATACATCAATATACAGTTATCGATCATTGAATTATTTATGGTAATTTGAATAATTTCAGTTATTTGGTAATCACTGTGCTAATGGTAACATGGGCAGCACAAAATAACAAATTAGGCAAAGATTGCTCCTGTTTGATCTTAGATTATATAACACTTTACAGCAAATTTCCTTTGCCAATTATGATTAATGTCTGGCTTACTTAAGCTATTGTTAAAATTAATTACCATTCTCAGAACCCATATCCACTAACAACTGAGACGAGGGACACACGGGCTTCTGAAGTGGAGGGAGAGCCTGGAGACTAAAATTTTTCCATCAAAACTCGGCAAAGTGAGAAAGTGTCGGAGAATTTTAAAACTGACCTTGTTTTTCAAAATGGAAAAACACACACCCCCCAAGCCAAGCGCATTCCCAAACGGCTTCTGTGGTGAGACCCCACCGCGGTGCTCTGGAGTCATGCGAGTCGCAGAAGCTTGTGACTGTGACCTGAGTCTGGACCATCTCACACCCACACCTGACAAAAGCAAAGAAAAACAAAGATGGTCATGAGGCTCCACTGTCCACACTGAGGCCACAGTGATCCAGGGAGTCCAGCAGCTGTGAGACCAGGCTCCCTAACCATCACCTTGCAAACCAGAGGTTGAAGCTTCATTTGTTGAGAAAGGTCTGGGGAAGCCTGAGACAAGGGGCCTCCTGGAACATCCAGACCCCAGTCAGGTGGGAGTGCTGCTCTGGCTGGCACTGTGTCTCAGGTCCTGGCCGTCCTGGCCAGTGATGTCTTAGGCTGGGCTCCAGGAAGCAGGGCCTGAGGCAGAGGCTGGGGGGCGGGTGCCTCATGGAGGGTGTGCGCTGCAGATAGAACCCATCAAGGGGTGGCCACCTCAGCACAGGAAGAAGCAGAGCCCTTGGCCCTGCAGCTCAGGACAGGGCCAGTCCTCAGGGCAAGACGACAGCCTGGGCCAGCCGGGTGTGGGCAAGGAGCCCACAGGGAACACGCGTGGCTGTGACCCACCCCCAGCCACATGACAGCCACTGGAGGATGGGGCACCCAGCCTAGAGCAGACAAGCAGGCTTGCTGAGAACCACCACATGTCAGCCAGGCAGAAACCAGGAACCCATAGCTCCTCATATCCACCGAGCAGCGTATCCGGGCAGACGGCGTCTCAGAGGGTGGGGGTCCCCCATGATCTCTGGGGACCTGCAGGTGAGGATCCTGTGTGATCTCTGGGGACCCGCAGCGACTCACATCCACCAAGTGGTGCTTCCGGGCAGAGGGAATCTCAGAGGGTGAGAGTCCTATATGATCTTTGGGGAGAACATCGAATATACATGATTCAGTGCTTTTTGGTTTATTTTCTATGTTATTCTTTTTTTGTGTCTTATTTTTATGACTCCATTTGCTTTGTGTGGACTCATGAAGAATTTTAGACAGTGTCCTGGTGCCAAGCCATGTGCTGGATGCCGTATAGGATGTGGGTCAGGAGCTTACACGCGTGCAGGGCCTGTAGTCCTAGGACGTGGGTCAGGAGCTTACACACGTGTAGAGCCTGTAGTCCCAGCAAGAAACACAAAAGGAAACAGAAGCCGGTGGACACCCCTGGAAAGTCAGGCCTTTAAGCCGGGAGAGATTAGTTAATAAGGAACCACGGATTGTCCAAAAGATCTGATTCGAAACCCTTCCCCTGCCCACGGGGACCTTGTGCCACTCAAGCCCTGGAAGTGCACGGCCAGGGCCTCGCCCGGACCAGGTGCTTGTCTCCCCTGCCCCAGGTGCTGCCCGGCTGAAGGTTCCCCCTGGTGGTCAGACCTCCGGTGTGGGCATGGGGGACCTTGGCAAGTTGTCAAGCTCTGCACGCAGCTCCCGTGAGCCTGGCCAGGCTCTGGTTTCCTTCCCAGCTCCTTACCCTGCCCCGGCTGGGAGAGAAGCGGGCATACCGGGGCCCTGGATCCCC